>NC_141993.1:46068658-46348658 GCF_049901715.1 Pseudonaja textilis
ATCATCAAACACATGCAGGAAAATGGTTACATGACCACTTATGAGGATGACTGCAAAAACCAAATGTTCAAATCAAATTATCAGATAACATGGCATATGCTGAAGCTGAGTGCTCTTAATTAAATAAGTGAACCAAATGCATATAATAAACCAATAATTTTATTGGCTGTGAACTATAGAACAATTTAGAATACATGAATTGCTGTGTTAAGTAACTATAGTCTGTATTAACACTCAGGAATGATAAGACCTGGCAAAGAGCTGAACAATTGTCAAGCACAGCCTTTTACAATTACAGTATTAACCAATTCAGTCTAATAAAAATATCCATTTCATGGATACACAATATCCATTTCAAAAAAGAAAAATTAACAAATCATGGCATAATTTAGTCTACCTTTTATCAACCCCAAATCAAGGTATTCTTATTTGAGAATATTGAATCTCATACAACGTCAATAGGAAAATACAGCAGATATGTTTTTCTTCCTATTTAGGGCAGTCCATATGTATTATATTAGAATTTCTCATAACTAGATATGCCATTTGGTATTGTGGGATTTGCAATGCAACACAATTGGATAGTGCTGGGCTGGGAAGTCTGTCATAGAATGGAAAACATAAAATAGAGTGTACATATTTAAATTTTAATTAATAGAGATAGCAGTTGGCAACAATCATGTACCATCAATATTCCTTTAGATATCTACATCTAAGAACATAGGAAGCTTGCCAAAGATAACCAAATGCTTACTAAGACTATCACAAGACTGGGAATAAATAACTCAATGTAAATATTTCTTGCAATTGTATGTAACCTGGAATGCAGTTATATCGTGATATTCAAATTATTCCAATTTTTTTTTGCATTAATTAGCAGTTAAAACTAGCTACAAAAATGCATGAATGAGGAAATTGTCACACACAAAAGTATACACTATGAATAGCATGTACAAACAAGTTCAAGGAGACTTTTAAGCACATCTGCATCTACTTTTAAAAAGGAACAACATAACTTGATATTGAAGCAGGAGAGAATGGTTTTTAAAAAGGAAAATTTTAAAAAGTATGTGAAATGGAACATGATTAATTTAAATTAGACATCAATCAAATATAGGATAGCTTACTATCAACAGATCAAATCAATAGCCCTGCCTTGCTAATCCCAAACAACAGTGTTCAGAGAATATAATGCTACCCATCCTGAGTGTATTCTTCATCAATACTGGCCTATTAATGTATAAACTCTTTCCGTACCAAGTCATATAAATGTTGACATGGCACTGCCATTTTCAGTGTTGAAACTATACAAGATTACATTAAGTATAGTTTGGGACTTCTGGTTTGAGCTTCCTCAGTGACAGACCGAAAACCTAGTCTCTGCGAGGCTTCGATCCGTGCTCGCCGCTGGAGCGCCCCGAGCTGGCTGGTTTGGGGGCTAAGCCACCCCATAGAGGTGGTGAAGAGCGGGGAGACTGCCAGCAGGGTTGAGGAGAGCCGCATCTCTCCTCCCCAGCTGGCCATTACTCCCTTTCCCGAAGGCAGTTGCAGCGGTGGTCAGAAATGGCCACCACAAAGAAGAACTTGACCGGAAAAGAATGTGCAGGAGGAAGATAAGAAGAGAAAGTTTTGGTTGACCGAGTCAAACAGCAAAAGCAACAAATAAGGTACCCTGGAATTGAAACTGTTAAAAAACAATAACATTGTTCCCAAAGAAGATTTTTAAGCTGTGAAGGAGAGAGAAAAGGGAAAAGATTTGGTTTTCTCCTTTTCCTATATAGACAGCTAAGAGACTTATGCAAGAAATTGGAAAAAAATCCACTTTGACATCAATAGGCATTTAATGCTGAAAATAAAAAGTCAAAGGGATAATAAAGGATAATTAAATAGCTGGATAATTAAAAGCTTTTGAAAACAGGAAAGGAGAGAAAAAGAATAAAAGGGTAGGATCTGGAAGGGAGGAGACTGCCTGGAATTAAAAAAGAACTTACAGCAAAATCTCAACAAGACTTCCAAAAGATACATTCTAACTGAAATCTCACAACAAAAATCCCAGGAAGAGAAAGTCAAAAAAGAAATAAGAAGATATAACTCGGGACTATCTGGATTACTTGATGATTTCTGAATTCTTGGTTATTGTTTTGAATGACTAAAATCAATCGGGTGGTTGTTTAAAAGTGTTTTAAATGGCACCACTTTTAGAAGAACTGAAAATGGAACTTAAAAAGTACAAAGAAGATGCACAAGAAGGGAGAGGTTCTTTTGGCTTCATCTTTCAGTTTTTAGAAATGGAGATTTGGAATTATGAGAAACAACAAGAAATGCCTGCAGAACAAGAAGATTGCGACAAAGAAGAAGCCATCTTTAATGAACAAGTAATCTTAGATGTGGGGGGAGGGAAAGGGGGGAAACAGAATGGAAAGTTGAAGATTGGGAAAAACAACCCCAAAAAAGAATAGAGTGAAAAATAAGTTTAAAATCAGAAAGCAACAGAAGAGGGAAATGCAGAAGAGAGAATTAGAACTAGAGAGACAAGGGGGTAAAAAGGGGAGAGAGAAGAAGAGAGGGAAGAAAGAAAGGAAAAGAAGTTATAAAGGACAGAAGCAAAATATAGAGAAACGGGGCCTATTTAGAGATAATGGGTGAAAACTTAATTGAAAAATGGATTCTGCAAAGGTACATAAGATAGTATGGTTATTTTAGAAGCAGAAATAATTTTAGAAAATATGAAACAATGTATGACTAAAATATCTGATAAAATAGCTATCGTAATTCAGTGGATATGCTTGTCAATAAATAAATGTAACAAAAGGTATAGTTAAGATTTATAAAACATGTGAAAAGAAATAAGGGAAAAATTAATTATGGAGATTATATGTGTTTTTAAGGAAGTATGATATTTAATTGAAAAGAAGTGTTAAAGATGTTAAGATTTTAATGATTATTAATGATAGAACTGAACTGGAATGGAATGAGGGTTTATAATTACATATATTTACAATCTTTCTTTTTTTAAGAAAAGAATATAGTGTGTATTATAAGAATGTACCAAGCAGAATTCAATTGGAAGTTATGTATTATGTGTTATATTGAAGGTCATAAACTTAAGGTATATATTGAAGTTTAAATAAGAGTTGAATGGATGTAATTAAAAGATATAAAGGTGTCATACTCCAATTAGTAACTACAGGAGAAAATTTGTTTAATGAGAAAAGATAATATGAAATTGAAACAGAACAGAGAAAAGTATAAATATGATTTGAATTGAGATGATATAATCAAAATAAAATTGAGAATATTAAAAGAGGGGAAAAACTATATAGCAAATGTAAAATAGTATAAGATATGGAATAGAATACAAAAAGGAGCATGAAATTGAGTTTTGTGTCTGTATAAAGAAGTTCAACCCGGGACCATGCTATTTTCAAAAAAGATGTTTTACTTGTATTTTGTATGCGTGAAAACCCAAATAAAACTTTATTTTTTTTAAAAAAGATTACATTAAGTATAGTTTATATAAACACAGTTTACTGACTATCACACAATTGGTTAAATGTCAACAAAAATCAAGTGTGTGAATTCAGTAACTTTAACTTTTTACTTTAACAATGGAATTTGTGTATCTTTTTCTGCCGCCAAAAACATTTAAACAGGACATCTGGTACAGATTTATGTTTGTTTTCTCTATCCCCATCATACATATAAACAAACTTATCTCTGACCAATGTATCCAAAATAATTAAAAAATATATGGCATTATACAGGACTTATCTGTTAGGTTGTACATGTTAGTACATATTTTTTTCATAAATGGTCTAGATGAGAGAATAAAAGAGGAATTATCAAATTTGCACACCACATCAAGCTGATAGGTGGGGGGAAATAGCCCAACACTTTAGAAAACAGACTCAAGATTCAGAAGGATCTTGACAGACTAGAATACTGGGCCTTATCCAACAAAAATGCACTTCAGTGGTGAGAAAAATAAGGCATTATATATAGGCAAGAAAAACCAAATGTGCACATACAGAATAGATCGTATCTGATATCCATCTATAGAAAGATGGTATCCTATGAGAGGGATATAGGTGTCCTAGTAGACCATCTTTTCAAAATAAGCCAGCAGTGTCCTGCAGTTGCCAAAAAAGTGAATGCAGTCATAGGTTACAACATCAGAGGGATAGACCGGAAAATGTGATAGTTCTGCTTTATACTGCACTGGTGATACCATGCTTGAATTAATGTGTCCAGTTCTGGTCACCATGATACAAAAAAGATGTTGCAACCATAGAAAGAGTGCAAAGCAAAGCAACAGGGAAGATAAAGACTCTGGAAGTTAAACAATATGATAATGATTTAAGAATTTAGGTATGTCTAGTCTAATGAAGAAAAAGCCTAGGAGTTATATAATAGCAATTTTCCAGTACTTGAGGTGTTGTCACAGAGAAGAAAGGGATTCTACTGTTTCTGACTGGCTCAGGTGAACCCCTTATTCCAATGATCAGCTGGCTCCGAACTGGTTTGCTGCAATGAGCATATGGGCCCACCTGCCTGCCCCTGCTCTTTCCTTTGCTTTATTTCCTTTGTTTAGAGCACAGCTGATTCGCATGGCAGAGCAGTTTGCTGCTCCTCAGCTGTTTGAGTCACAGAGACTGCAGTTAAAGGTAAGTATCGGCTTTTTTCAAATACAGAGCACGTTCTTGGAGCATGCGTTGGTTGCAAATCAAACCGGTTGTTATACCAATGGAATCCCATCCCTGGTCAACCTATTCTCCAAAGCACATGAGGGAAAGACAAGAGGTAATGGTGGAAAATCATTAAAGACAATCAACCCAGAATTAAGGAGAAATTTCCTGACAATGAGAGCAATTAACCAGAAGTTGTAGGTGCTTCCATCACTGAAAGTTTTCAAGAGATTGAATAGCCATTTGTCTGAAATTATATTGGTTCTATTTCTTGAGCAGGAGACTTCTGTTCTGTGTTCTAAATATTCATAAGAAAATAATGTTTGAGAATATCCTTGTCCATTGATTTAATTATTGGGATACATTTATGGCTTTATTCATGTGATTTTTTTTCCTGGTACATTAGATATTAAAAATAATCAAAAACATTTCTATTGGCAAAATTGATTTCTTTTTGGTGGAAAATCAACCACCTGAAATAAACAACAGCAGTCTTTGGCAAAAGCTACAGAAAAAGATTTCAGAATTAGCAACCACACCATGTCAGAAACAAAATACTGGAGGGAGAGAAAAGAAATGGCTAGATAATTAAATTATAGAACACTGAAAATGTCAAAGAATGGCAGCAGATGGACATCATTCATGGATTATGTGAGGTATTAGCATGCTGATATACATTCAGTTGCAAAAATGGCAACAGAAACTGCAAATAGACCAAAATGAATCCAAGACTGGGACCAAATGTCTAAAACCAGGCAAACTGGCAGAAAAACAGTCTGATTCTCTCCATGTGGTTCTGAAGCAGTAAAATGTCAGCCTTTTTCTTACTTGAAATAATTGCCCTGCTTCTATTTTTGTGAATTCCTCATTTTTCCAATGATATCCTACAGTTAATGTGCAAGGAAATCATGCACTGCCAAATACTTGAAGCTGTTATCTGATAAACACTAAGCAAGGAGACTATTTTCTCCTACTAGTAGAAATATTCAGAAATAACTGATGCTATAACTAATGCCTAATAAGGCTTAGCAAGAGGCTTGACAATACTCTAATACTCCACTAAGTAAGCTTTAAGATGTCCAAAGCCCATGCATATGAATTACATTCCAGATCATAGGACCATATGAAACCATCAAACCCCTCTGTTTTAAGTTAAAACAAGGCTCTTCAAACTTGGCAAGTTTAAGACTTATGGACTTCAACCTCCAGAATTCCTGAGCTAATATGACTGGAGGAGGAATTCTGGGATTTGGTGCACAAGTCTTAAACTTGCCAAGTTTGAAGACCCCTGAGTTAAAAGCAGGGCAGAAATTTCATCAGCTCTTTGAATGAGCTGATGAACATGGAGATTCCATTGAATGTATTACATAATGATTATGTCATTCATTGTATGGGCTGTCAACTGGTAGGCCTAATCCCCGCTAATTTAAGTAATTACATACAAGATTATGTAAAGTAGTAGCTGCTTCTATACATTCTTTTGTCACCTTCACCCTGTATTCCTCTGACAGGTATTCAGCAGTTATAAGGGTTATATTCTAAAATATCTGGAGAAAGATTGAAAGAGTTATATCCTAAACTCTCTGGAGAAATCTGGCAATGGGATACCAATTCATAGCAATGCTGTGAATAGGTAGGGTTCCTGCCAGTCTAAATGGCAAATAGCATCTTAGTTTGAATAAATAGCTTTTTCTCAGGCACAGACTCTAGCATGCATGCTCAGGAGATTCTTTGAAATGCTCTCCTCTTAGATGGGCGAGGGGAATGAACAAGATAAAGCAAGAGGTTTCTGTTCTTGAACTGGAAATATATGTAAAGTTTATCTCTGCTGAAGCTCTGATAAATGAATGCAATTACCACAGGAATCCAGGGAAGTTCCATAGACAAAGAAGCAGAGAACTTTATTTTGAGACTCAGGTTATCTCTAAGAAATTGATTACTACTCTAGTTAGATGTTGGGTTACATTTTATCTATATGTGTTAGAAGCTTTATTTCTCTGCATAAATGGAGCACTTTGTGTTTCAGACTCAGTTCAATAATTTCTCTTTATTAATTTCCCTAGATCTGATATCCTGGGATGTTGAAAGCCACCTCTCTTAAAGATCATTATTGATAGCCAAGAAGCACTAACAGGTGCTCTGCTGATAGCATTGCACAATGGTCAGGCTTCATTTATCATCTTAAATAAAATGTTTTTCTTAATAAAATTTAATTTTAAAACTATTGTGAAATTTAGTCTATCCACTCTCAATCCCATTTCTGAACACACAAAAATAAGGATTTTCTAGTCATGTGGCTTATGTTACAATGCCAGGAAGTGGAACTATCAGATTTTATTTAGTTTTAGCTGCTATATTTTCCTGGTGGCTGCAAAGCTTCAAAACCCACATCTCCTTCCATCCCCTATATCAAAATTGCCACTTTATTGGCATCTGGGCCAAGCTGACATTTCAGGGAAAGGCTCTAATAGGAGGAGAGAAGACAGGACAGGTGCCTTCAATTTTGTTCAGGCAGCCTGCTCTTTCACATTATGTAGCCAGGCATTACAGCCCTTTTTGTGATGTTATTGTCAATTGGGAGATAAACCTGAATTTTGTCTTTGGCATTCCTAAGAGGTACTCTCACTCTTATCAATGCAAGAAATGTAATTTTGCTGATGTCAACCTCTCCCAACCTTGTGTAATTTTTGCACAACACAGGAAAGGCTGAAAATCCTGGCAGAGTCAACTGAATCCATTTCCCTTAAGGGAAATCCTCAGCTGCTGCAGTAAGTGCAAATCAAGAATACCTTATCCTAAACACTTAGTCTGATTATAATTAATAGAGAATTTTACCAGTTGGATTTATTTCTTAACTCTTTGGGTACTTTCTACATTAAAGGCAGAAATAACAGCTTTAAAAAAGGATGGAACCTGGTCAAAGTCAAACCAGGTTAGAGTAACAGGAGGTATGATGTTACAATATAACCACAAATAACTAAACGATGTTACATGAAATAGTTATTATAGCAAAACACATTTTTAAATGCTGGCCCACTTTTTGTACATTTTTGTTCAGAAATTTAGATGTGAAAATATAGTATATGATCAAAGTAAAATGAACTTGAGAATAAATGGAATGCTTAGTGAATAGCTATGTATTGCACAGGAGTAAAAATATTGGTTTTGTAATATTAATGGACAAATGTTTATGGAGCCATAATTAGGATATTAGAGGTGAGTTTTCTGTTAGAAGTTTTTGTATACAGATACTATCATACCAGCAGAGATCTAATATGACTTGGAGCAAATATCAGATTTAAGGTGCAGTAAAAAGAAAGAATCTAAAAATCAATGAATAAAAGCCCAAATTTTAAAAAGTTTTATAAAAAGAAAAGTTTGCTACTCCCTAGAGCTGAGAAAGATTAACTGGACCATAGTCACACAGTTTTGTGCCTAAGTGGAACTAGAAATCAAAGTTCCTAGTTTCTAGCCTGATGCCTTAATCAGTACACCAAACTGACTCCAGTTTACACTGGGAGAAATATAAAAGCTAAGCTTAAAGCAGCAACAATGGGTTACTTAAGAAATGTAGAAAATAAAATGAAGTAACATCAAGAATGAATGATAGTTGGATAAATGTGGATTAAAATATAAAAGAGAGTGGCTGGTGTAAAAGAAGTACATATTGACTGTACTGACAAAATAAATGATTGAATCCGAAAACAAATATATGGAGGAATGAATGGGTTGAGACAAATGGGAATAGGGAGAAAATTGTAGCTGGATAGAACTGACAAGATCCTCAAAAAGAGAAGTGAGATGTTTAAAGAACAAAAGGCAATGGATAAAGTGATTTGTAGACAAATAGAATGGTAGAAAGATATATGTCATTTATTTATGAAATTTATAGGCTACCCAATTCTATCACAATTCTGAAATATAGAAGTGTACTTTATACAGAATTGATTTAAACTACCGTAGATATAGTTACGGTTCCATTATATTTTCATGTCTTTAGTTCTTTCTGCTATTTTGTACTATTTTTCACAGAGGATTGTATAAAGTTGTTCATCCTTCAAAGGAATAATGTGATATATTTATGTATGTACAGAAACATTACAGCTCCCCAAAAGGTGAGGAAGTTCACATTGACATATTTTTTTAAAAATGGATTTATTAGTAATCAAGTATCCTAGATACTTCTGCAAAGTTTTCATCTTTCACTCTTTATTTACAAAAGCTTTTAAATTGTATGAGGTTGCTAACAAGTACAAAATTGAATAAGAACATCTGAATAGAAATTAATTTAACTACATACATTCATCTCAGGTTATGTTGTATTTAATGGATTACTAATTATACATTGGCTGACTACCAAAGTAGACTGTAGATAGATACAACAGCCCTATCAACAGACAAGATGGTATTATATATATATATATATATATATATGTATGTATGTATGTATGTATGTATGTATGTATGTATGTATATTTTTTTGTTTGTTTTTAGGGGATATTTCTATATTTTTTAAGAAAACAAAGTCTTTTTCAAATGTTACTTTGACAACAGAACAGTTATGATAAATAATCATACTTGGATTATTTTTAAGGCTTCAAAATACTATAATTTCCTTTAGGGCACATTTAGAAGATTTTTTGGCTTTGAGAAAGTTGAAAAATATATTTCCCAGTGGTCCTCTCTTTAATGCATGAATCAACTAACTACATTTTCTAAGATCCCTATCAGCAGTGGCTACTTCAAGCAGATTTAGAAAAATCCCATTGGCTGTGATTTATGAGAAGATATGTATCTTGAATATTTGCTGTACTTTGAATTACAGTCAGAATTCCTGTGGAATCCTTGGTACTGTATGAGCTTGGTTGTTTGCTTGCAGACATTTTAATAACCAATTATAGCATCTGTAGAATGTATGAGATTGCTCCCTACTTATATACCATAGCTTTCCCGTACCCCTTGTGGGAGTATGGTTTTCTCCTTGGTAATTTTATTGATTAAAGTATTGTTTTCTGCTTGTTTCATTGTTTGCCTGGTGGTAATCCCTGTTTATCTAAATGTTGGCTGCTGGAAAGGATGTGCAATATCAAAGATAAGCACCACCTCACTGCAAGAGACACATCAACTGATAGAGCACAACTACAGTTACAATTGAATAACACAGAGGCAAAATCAAAAGTTAGAAAAAAAGTCAAACTGTGAACCCCCAAAATGGAAGATCATATTGGAAAATAAGATCATCCTGCTAGAATTAGATACAAGCAGATACAAGGGGAAAAAGCTAAAGAATAAGAAGACCAAAAAGTACCTGATCACGGATTATCAGTTAGAAACAAAGAAGATCAATTAAGCATTAGAAATAATAAAGCAGCAAATAATATAGCTAAGAAGATAAACAGAAGCAAAACTCAAATTGCACACTATAGGTAGAATCTTCATTTTCAGTTGTATCAAAAATATTGCAATCAATCCATCTATTGGAGAGATTGCAGTGAACCAGTTAACACCTGACAAAGAAAAATCAGTGAAGATCTGGGCACAGCTATGGGATTTTCCTGGATAGGAAAGTCAAAAAACAACATAATGACAATGAATCATACAACATAACAGACTCTACTTACCAAGGAAAATATTCGTGTGTGGAATATTGCTAGTATACTTTAAGGAAGAAAAGGGAGATTGGAAGAATATTTGAAATACAGTGAAGATGACACACTGAAGCTAGGTACCATAAAAGCTTACTGTTAGATTTGGGCTAGATTAAAGAGGCAGGACAACGGTAGAAGGAAAGGATTTCTTTATTTAGCTCTGAACAAAAGACTGCTGTCCGGTGTGCCTGCTGTTCTTTTTATAGGCTGCTGTCCACAATTTCAGCCACTGATGGCTGTTCATTTTCCCGCCTGGAAAATGAACCAATGGGGGAAGTCTGACATCACTTTTCCCCATTGAATATCTAACACCCCTCCCCTCCTGGAAGACATGTTCATCCAATCAGCTCTCACTCGCAGACATAATCATGTAAGTAGGAGGGACTCCTGTGTGTACGACTGGACGCTCGCAGTTCAACCCCACCAGCAGTGGCAACCTGACTAGTTGGGTCTGTTGTTACTCCAGAGCCAGCCTCGGGGTTTTTCAGGGGTGGGGCTGGCTCCGATGTAACAGAGGGCTCTGAGTCTCTTTGCTGGATTTCTCCCCCTTCAGCTAAGTTATCCTGCAGTGTACTTGAGTTTGAATCCCACCCTAGAGTGGGGAGGCTTGTGTTTTCAGTATTTGTAGTTGTTTGGGTTGGTCTTATCTCTCTATGTTGTGTTTCTGTTTCTGAGGTTTTCTGGTCGTTCAGATTCTGTTCCAATCATCCCCTGAGTTGGTCTATGTGTCTGCTCCATATTTTCCCATCTTCTAGTTCTACTCTATAAGATTGGGGGCCTGTGATTTGCACTACTTGTGCAGGGACCCATGGAGGCCCCCTGCATAGTTGTGAGAATAGACCAATTGATCTATGTTCAAAAGCCTGCATTTACTCGTTGAATCTGTGGGTGTGCTTGGATTGTAGTGTGGGTGTAATCTATCTAGCTCTGATCTTAACTTCTGCCCCATTAAAAGTTCTGCTGGACTTCTGTGTGTGGCGGCCGAAGTTGTGATATGTTGTATCATTAAGAATGTATCTATTTTCATTTGCCAATCCCCTGGTCCCATTTTTGCTAAGGTTTTCTTCATGGATCTTACAACTCTCTCTTCCTGCCCATTATTCTGGGCATGTCCAGGTGCTGATAATGCGTGGCGGATTCCCTGTTCAGCTAGGAAACATTCAAAATCATTTGCTGTGAATTGGGGCCCATTATCCGATACCACAACATCTGGTAAACCATGTGTGGCAAACAATTTCCTCACTACCTTAATCACAGCATCTGCTGTCATGGTTTTCATGATCATTACTTCCACCCACTCTGAATATGCATCAACAGTTATTAGAAATGTTTGCCCCTGCATTGGCCCTGCCAGGTCTATATGTATTCTAGACCAAGGTGCTTTTGATGATTCCCATTCTAGGGTTGGTGCTGAAGTGGGTGTGGGTCTAGATTCCTGACAAGGCATACAAACTGCAATCCATTTTTCAATTTCCTTATCCATTCCCGGCCACCAGGTATAACTTCTGGCTAATGCTTTCATTCTGACTATCCCTGGATGGCCCTCATGCAACATTCTTAAGACTTGTTCTTTCACTGTCTCAGGTATCACAACTCTATCCCCCCACAACAAACACCCTTTAATTACAGACAGTTTTTAAATGGTTTAAAGTCACCTTCCAGCGCTTCTTCTGGCCATCCCCTCAACACCCAGTTTAAAATACGCACCAGAGTTTTGTTTTTGGCTGAGAGTTTGGCTATTCTGATGCTGGGATAGGGCCGGTGGCGATGTCTTCAATGAGGAGTATGGATGTGGCTGGAGCTGGGTCTTCAATAGGTTCTGGAAGGGGGCAACGGCTGAGTACATCTGCATGAGTTATGGTCTTGCCTGGTCGATGTATTATATGCAGCTAAGAAAACAGTCCATCTTGTCATTCTAGGAGACAATTTTACATATTGCAGCCTTAGCTCTTAATGTACATAATGACAGAAGAAACAAAACAGAAAATAAAACACCAAGTGACCCCTCTTTTATCTGCACCAATAAACTATCTGATAAATGAGAATGATGTGTCTAATCCTTATCACCTAAGAAAGCTCCCCTGGATGTTACTGTCACCTATTCATACATTCAGCTGATTACACAAATGGCTTAAATCAGGTAGAAAATGAGAAACACAGGCTCAGCACACCTCTTACTCTTCCGAATCTCCCACATATCCACCTGAAGAAGAGTTATAATTAGATGTGTGTGAATTTCAGGAAGTGTCCTCTGAGTTATCTTTCAGGCTTTTAGATTCCAGAATCAGTTTTACTCAGAGTTAAAGAAATATGAGTACAAATGACTTCAGATCTCTGTTTGACATGTGAATGTCTGTAGGAGCAGATGTGGGGTTTTGTGTAGGCACACCATTTACTCAACTTAAGCTCTTATTTAATGAAGGTCGGGGATATAAATTTATTCCATTACCAATTGCATTAGGATGAAATGCATGCTTCCTTTCTAACATGACATCAGAAAGGTGAGAATGTTGATATGCAAAAGAAATATGCAGGTGTCAGCATTTTCCTCAACAACAACATAAACAATATAGTTAAGTTATTAACAAAAATAATACTTAGTATTTATAGAAATAAATTTATATATTTTATTTATGTATAGAAAAGAATTGTCAAAAGATTTTTATTGAACTTGTAATTAGGATAATGTTTCTTTAAACATGTTTTTACAATGTTTGATATGGGTTTTGGGAGAAAGTAGTAGATTATAAAACTATGATTGTGTGACAAAAACTAAATTTTTCAAAGGATACAATTCCTTTGGTCTATAGATCTAGTACTTACAAAATGACATTCAGACAATATAAATGGATTTATCTGAACCCTTACTATAACCAAAAGACTGATATTGCTGCATTGGAAATATAAATATATGGTTTCTTATATATTCTGTAGGAAGCCTACAGAAAGTTGACAGAATGCTATACAATATAAACATTAACAAGAGATTAGAGCAACAAAAAGAAGCTACTCTGAAAAGTTAAGGAATCAGTTCTCAACAAATGAACCAGCAAATGTGGAAAACTCTTAAAAACATCACTGGCTACAGCAAACCTCCTTCCCAGGCAGAAGGAAATCAACAACTAGCAGATGACATGAATGTGTTTTACTGCAGGTTTGAAAGGAAACTACAGCCACCTTTCTCCACAACCCCCATCTCAAGCATACCAACAACAGCCAAACCTCCTACAACTGACCCCAATCCATTGGGTTCACAATCTCTGGTGATCACAGAAAAAGAAGTGCAAGATCTATTTCACAGACAAAAGCCAGGAAAAGCACTAGGGCCAGACAAGAACTCCTTCTTGCTTAAAAGTCTGTGCTGACCAATTGGCCCCCATCTTCACCCGAATCTTCAATAAATCATTAGAGATGTACTATGTTCCTTCTTGCTTCAAACGCTCTACTATCATCCCAGTGCCAAAGAAGCACTCCATCAAGGAACTGAATGACTACAGACCAGTTGCTCTAACATCTGTAGTTATGAAAATCTTTGAAAGGCTAGTGCTGTCCCACCTGAAAACCATCATGGATCTGCTGTTAGTTTGCATACCGAGCAAATAGATCGACAGATGATGCTGTTAATATGGCTCTGCACTATATCCTACAATACTTTGAATCTCCAAATACCTATGCAAGGATCCTCTTTGTAGATTTCAGTTCAGCATACAATACCATCATTCCAGACACTCTTCTAAATAAATTAAACCAACTAGCGGTACCTGAACACACTTGTAAGTGGATCATAAGCTTCCTAACAGACAGGAAGCAGCAGGTGAAGCTAGGCAGAATCACAATTAGCACAGGGCCCCCCCAAGGCTCCACTTCTCTTCTTCCTATACCAATGACTGTATCACAAATGATCCATCTGTTAAAATACTGAAGTTTGCAGATGACGCACAGTGATTCATCTCATTTGAGACAATGACAAATCCGCATATAGGCAGGAGGTTGTACAACTTGCCACGTGGTGTAACCGGAACAATCTGGAATTAAACACACTCAAAACCATACAAATGGTGGTAGACTTTAGGAGAAACCCTACCATACTACTACCTCTTCCAATACTAGACAACACAGTATCAACAGTAGAGACCTTCAAATGTCTAGGTTCTATCATATCACAAGACCAAAATGGACACCTAACATCAAAACCTTCATCAAAAAAAGCACAACAAAGAATGTTCTTTCTGTGCCAACTCAGAAAGCTCAAACTTCCGGAGGAGGGCGGAGCTGGCATCGCAACGATACGGCATGCGATCTTGGAGGTCTGAGATCGCTGCCAATATCTTTGCTCCTGGACGGTCCTATCGGATCCAAACCATCCTGAAAAGACAGTGAAAGTGAAGAGTGCATCCTGTGAATCTCAGGGATACTGCAAAGTCCCTGGTAGATCCAGGAGAAGCTCTTCTTGCCAGTGGCAAAGAGGCAGCCATTAAAGCTGCTGAAGTTGGGACAGCTCCGAAATGGAAGAGAATGGAAAGAGGGAGTGTGCCAGTTTGGTGAGAACTTTTTCTTTATTCTACGATCTGAAAGGACACCCTAAGGAAAAGAAAGAATCTGTAAAAGTTTTGACAGAAGTGGTGATTTTAAACAGGAATGTCAAAGTAATGTTTTTTTCTTCTCATTGCTGGATTTTCTATACACGGTCTTGTATTTTGAAACTGGACTGTTTTTTTCTTTTACATCTATTTTTTTTCTCCTTTTTGATTTTGTAATATTTTAGGCTAGAGGCTTCCTTTAGTTATTTCTTTTATTAAAATTTCTTTTTCTTTTTTTATTAATTCTTATTATATCTTGCTTGGAAAAGGAGGGGGAAAGTGAGTGCAAAGAAACTTTGTAACACTGTCAACTGGAGGCTTGAAAATATTCTATTTCCCTGTGACCAGAAAAAGCTGAGAAAGAAAGAACTGAGACTCTTTCTCAAGGCCATTGCTATTTGATAAGATAGAGGGAAGAGCATGGGAGAGTATTATTGCAGGTGCTCTTTTGGGTTTCTGTCAAAAGCTGGAGTCTGGTGTTGAAACCTAGGGGAAAAAATGGTGGTAAGTTTTTGGAGAAGAGAGCTATAATAAGAGCCTTGGATAATTAAACAAAGTGCAGTGTGCTGTTTCTACTTTTTCTAAGTTGTGCTATCCCTCCTCACCAGTTTTATTGTATTTCATTTTATCTTTTTTTTCTTGTAATAACTATTTGGGTTTTTGGCTTTGTTGGAGCTTGTCTTTGTTTTTCTTTTTTCTTTTTGGAAGTCCAATCTCTATGTTTGCTTTTTATTTTAAAGGGAAAGCCTTTAAGTATTAATTTTTTTTAAGGCAATAGCCTTTTTTTTCCCTTTCCTGGTATTTTTGTTTTTTCATCGACCTTTCTCGTTTATTCTTATGCACACTTTTCTATTGAGACCTTTCGATTGGATTAAGGTGTTGAAGAACCTGAAGAATTTTTCCTTTTTCTTTTTTCTTTTTTTTTTCAAGCCTTTTTCTTCATCTAACTATTGATTGGATTAAGGTATACAAGAACCTGAAGAAATTTTGTCCTCCCCTTTTTTAAAAAATCATTATTATTGGGCTTCTTTTTTCTACTATTTTTATTTTGAATTATAATTGGTTACTTCACAATTGGATTAAGGTTTAGAAGAACCTGAAGATTTTGAATTGCTTAAAATTAGGAAATTTACAGCTCCTGGTTCTTCAACTTCTACTTCTTCCTCTCCAACATCTGGAGGACAATGTTCAATACAGACAATGTTAAAGCAAGAAAAAGAACAAGAAAAAGTGACTCTGTGGATGATTATGCAAGAAATTCAAAATATTCAATGAAGATCAGAGAATATTGAAAAGAGAATAGAGAATATTGAACAAAGAACAGAGAACATTGAACAAAGGACAGAGAACATTGAACAAAGAACAGGGAAAACCGATGAAAAAGTGGAGAACATCCAACAAATGATGTTGAAGTATGATGAGAGATTCCAAAAAATTGAAGAAGAAGATAAACAAAAAGACAAGAAGATTGGAGATATTGATAATAGATTAATGATGGTTGAACAAGATAAAAGTGGTATGTTGAGATGGAGATGGATAGATCAGAATTCTATCTGAGATTCCAAAACGTAGGGGAAGAAAAAGGACAAAACTTAGCTGAGATAATGATAGAAATATTGGCTGAAGCTTTGGAAAAAAACTCAATAGAAGTTGATGGATAGAATAGATGAGGTTTATCAAGTTTTCACAAGATATGCAATGAGAAATAGCTTACCAAGAGAAGTTCACATTAGATTTACAAAGAAAGCCACTAAATGCAAATATTGCAAGTGGCAAAAGAGAAAACATTCCAATGTAAAGACAAGGAGATTGTGGTCTTGAAACAAATACTCAGAAGAGTGAGAGAGATGAGAAGAGAATACCGATTCCTGACTAAAATGCTACTAAAAAAGTGGGTGAATTATAGATGGCTGATTCCAGAAGATTTAGTGTTCACATGACAAGAACAGAGATATAGAATTGACTCATTTGAGAAAGTGGAATTATTTTATACAGAATTTTTTGGAGGGAAAGAGGAAGAGGCAGAAAAACTGAATTCCAAGAGGACTGCCAAATGGCAACTGAAAAAGAAGAAGGTGCAGTAGGTGGAAAGGTGGAAGCCAAAGAACAACGTGAACTAAGATCTATGAGAACTGCTAAACTTAACTACAAATATAACCATGGAAGAGAAAAAAATTGATTACAATTAATATAAATGGACTTAACTCAGCCGTTAAAAGAAGGAAAACCTTTCATAAATTAGAGAAATTAAAATTTAATATAATTTGTCTACAAGAAGTACATATTAAAAAACAATATGAACAATTGTTGATACAGCCAAAATTAGAGAAAATATTTACTTCCTTGACCAATGTAAGAAAAGAGGAGTGGTTTTTTATATTAAAGAGACCACCCTGGTGAAATTGATTTATACCGATGATGATGGAAGAATACTAATGGTGGAAATAATGGACAATAATACAAAAACACTCCTGATTGCAATCTATGCTCTGAATGACAAGAAGAATTCTACAAAAAATTACATATGAAAATAATTGAACTGGACTATGCTAATATAGTTATGATGGGAGATTTTAATGGAAATGTAGACAATAAGTTGGACTATACAGCACAGAAAACAATAAAGCAAAACAGAAAGACTCTCTCTAAATCTTTTTTTTAAATGGTAGATGAAATAAACTTAAAAGATACATGGAGAGAAAGAAATGCTAAAACTAAACAATATACCTTCTACTCAAATAGACACTTATCATGGTCCAAAACAAATATGATATGGATGTCAACAGAATTAATAACTAATATTCAAGAAATAAATATTGAAACAAGTACTTGGGCAGATCACAATCCAATTACATTTAAATGGAAAGGACAAAGAAGAAGATCAAGATGTACGTTAAACAATACTATTTTAAAGGAAAAAGACTTCACACAGTGGATGGAGAAAGAATTGGCTTTTTTCTTTAGAGAAGACAAAAAAGAGGATACATCAATTCAGAATGTATGGGATACAATGAAGGCATATGTTAGAGGCTTAATAATAGACAATACAAGGAAAAGGAATACTATGAAAAGACTATCCTCTAAGGCCTTAGAGGATGAGCATAAAAGACTTGAAAAAGAGCTACAGAAAATGCCACAGAAAAAGGACATCAAGCTAAAAATGGATATAATTAAACATAAAATGGGTCAAATAGAAAAAGAAGAATTAGCACAGAAAATTAGAGGTGCTAAACAGAACTACTTTGAAGACACAAACAAACCAGGTAGATGGTTAGCATATAAATTGAGAATAGAGAAAGAATCAAGGAAAATATTGCAATTAATAGATGATCAAGGCCAAGTTTGCAATTTTAGTAAAGAAAAGAAGGAAATCACTTGAGACTTCTATGGGAAATTATATATGCAAGAGAATATTGATGAGGAAAGAGTTAAACAGTACTTACAGAATGCTAATTTACCTCAGAAACCTAAAGAGACTGAAACAATGTTAGAAAGCAATATAACGATGATGGAGTTAACTGAAGCACTAAAAAAGCAAAATAATGTAAAGGCACCACGCCCAGATGGACTTCCGGCAGAATTTTATAAACATTACAAGAATCGTTGAATCTTCCATTGCTAGAAGTTATGAATGAAGTTATGTTAAAGAAGAAGATACCCAAATCATGGTCAGAAGCCTATATTACACTTATTCCAAAGAGGAGGCTGATCCATTACAAATTAAGAACTATAGACCCACTTCTCTACAAAATGCAGATTATAAAATTTTTGCTTCAATATTGGCAGAAAGACTGAAAAAATATTTAAATAATTTTATTCATCCTGATCAAAATGGATTTCTGACAAAGAGGCAAATTAAAGACAATATGAGAGTAATCTTGGACACTTTGGAATACTAAGAGGCACATCCTGAAAAACAAATGGCTCTGATATTTCTAGATGCACAGAAGGCATTTGATAATGTGAATTGGCGATTCATGTTATTACTGTTGGAACAGATGGGTTTTGCTAGAAAATTTATTCAAGCAATAGAAGCTATATACTATAAGCAAACGGCAAAGGTAATGATAGAGGGAGAACTGACAGACTATCAATATAAGAAAAGAAACAAGACAAGGGTGCCCACTATCACCTTTGTTGTTTGTGCTAACTTTGGAAGTGCTAAACAGAAATATTAGAGAAGAAAAGAATATAAAAGGAATGAAAATCAAAAAGGAAGAATTTAAGCTGCAAGCATTTGCAGATGATTTGGTTTTCGTCTTAGAAGACCCTTTAGAAACAGCATCAAAATTGATAGAAAAGATAGAGACATATGGAAAGGTGGCTTGTTTGAAAATAAATAAAGATAAGATAAAGATCTTGACAAAGAATATGCTATTAAGACAAAAGGAAGAACTGGCAGACCTATTGAAAATTCAGGTCACGAACAAGATCAAGTACTTGGTGATATATTTGACAGCAAGATGTAGTACATTAAAAGAGAATAATTATATCAAATTTAAACAGCAGATAGCGCTAGATTTGGTGAAATGGGAAAATTTACAACTGTCACTAATAGGGAGAATTTCAACAATCAAGATGAATATATTACCCAGAATTTTATATTTGTTTCAAACAATTCCAATTAGGCTTGAAAAAGATTACTTTGAAGATCTAAATAAAATTGTGTTGAAATATATATGACAAGGTAAGAAAGCGTGAATAAAGTTGAAACTTTTGCAAGATGCTAGAATTAGAGGAGGACTTGGTTTGCCTAATTGGGAGTTGTACTATCAAGCTACAAATTTGATGTGGGTTAAGGAATGGTTAACACTAAGAAATACTAGATTGTTAACATTAGAAGGACATGATCTGTTGTTGGGGTGGCATGCTTTTTTATGGTATAAAGGAACTAAAACACAGGGGTATTTTAGAAGACATTATATACGGGAGTCTCTGTGGTTAAACTGAGAGAAGATTAAAAGACAATGTTATTTGAAAATTCCAGTCTGGTTATCGACTATTGAACCATTTATAATATACAAAAAGGAACAAACAGTTAGATATGGTGAAATATTGAATGAAAAGGGTATGCTCAAATCTATACAAAAACTAGAGGAACAAGGTATAAAGATGAATTGGTTTTCATATGCGCAAATACATTCAAGGCATGCTAAAGATTCTAAAATGGAAGGTTTCTATGATAAATTGACTGATTTAGATAAGATTTTGATAGGTACTGATGAAAAGGTGATTAAAAAACTGTATGGATATTCATTAGAAATTAAATTAGAAGAAGAACAAGTTAAAGAAACTATGATTGCTTGGGGGAAGAATTTTGCATATGGGATCAATTTAGGGAAATGGCAAAAATTGTGGTCTAAAAATTATAAAATGACAATGTCAACAGCATATAAAGAAAATTTGTATGCGATGTTTTACAGGTGGCATTTTCCCCCAACAAGAATAGCAAGAATGTTCAAGAATAAATCCGAAAAATGTTGGAAATGTCATCAGACACCTGGCTCATATTACCATATGTGGTGGACTTGTGCGGATGCTAAAACTGGACTAAAATCCACATGTGTTTGGAAAAAATGACAAAAAAACATATAGACTTGAAACCAGATATATTTTTATTGGGAATTTTACCTGAAATATACAGTAAAGACTTGAAATACCTGATTGTAAATAACAGCGACTAGGATTGTATTTGCTAAAAACTGGAAAAATGAGAAAATACCTTCACAGGAGGAAATCATTAAGAAAATATTGGAATGTGCTGAAATGAGTAGATTGGCATTTGAAATTAGAGTACAAGAAGATAAACAATTTTATAAAATTTGGGATCTTTTCTATCTATGGCTAGACAATAAAATACAGTAATGAAATATGTAGACTTTTAGAAAATAATAAATATATAACGATGTACTTCTTATTATATCTACAAAATGATTTTAGGATAGATTTGGGATGATAATAAAATGGGATGATTTGGGATGATTATAAAATAAACTAAGTAAATTATGATTATCTTGTAAAACATGATATATATGTAGAATGTATAGTCAAATGATTGATTAATAATGATACTAAGGTATTTAATTTTTGATTGAAAATATGAGATTATATGCAATGTAATTGTAATTGAAGACTACAAAATGGAAGCACAAAACAATTTGTAAACCAACCGGCACACTGTATGTACACATATGGAAGATAGGTTGATGTTTCTATGTTTTGTTTGTTTATGTTTGTTTTTAAAAACCAATAAAATTTTATATATTAAAAAAAGAAAGCTCAAACTGCCCAAGAAGCTGCTGATACAGTTCTACAGAGGAATTATTGAGTCTGTCATCTGCACCTCTATAACTGTCTGGTTTGGTTCTGCAACCCAACAAGACAGACACAGACTTCAGAAAGTAATTAGGACTGCAGAAAAAACAATTACTACCAACCTGCCTTCAATTGAGGACCTGTATACTGCACAAGTCAAAAAGAAGGCTGTGAAAATATTTACAGACCCTTCACATCCAGGATATAAACTGTTTCAACTCCTACCCTCAAAATGATGCTATAGAGCATAGCACAGCAGAAAAACTAGACGCAAAGACAATTTCTTCCCGAATGCCATCACTCTGCCAAACAAATAATTCCCTCCACACTCTCCAACTATTTACAAAATCTGTACTACTATTACTATTAACCTTCTCGTCATTCCTTATCAGCCATCCCCTCCCACTTGTGACTGTATGACTGTAACTTTGTCACTTGTATCCTTACGATTTATACTTTATTTTCCCTAGTATGACTTGATTGCTTATTGTACCCTGTGACTATTATTCAGCATTGTACCTTATGATTCTTGGCTCTTGATGAATTTATCTTTTTTTTTATGTATACTGAGAGCATTTGCACCAAACAAATTCCTTGTGTGTCCAATCACACTTGGCCAATAAAGAATTCTATTCTATTCTATTCTATTCTGTTCTGTTCTATTCTTTTACTGATTGTATTGCCACCTGTCAGTGGATTGCCTATAGCAGATAGTCTGTAGACAGAAATATAATAAAATGTAAGACTGATTTATTCAAAACACAGTAGGTTAAAAATTATATAAATTTATTAGAAATAATAATAATATACCAATAATAATTGCATTAAACTATATGTAAAATTGTAATCATTTACTTCTAAAATGATATACTTTTTTCTTTATTCTTTGTTATATTGTTATATTCTCAAATGGGATTTTTTTCTTTTGTTTGCTAATGTATGCATTTTTATCTTGTGTTTTTTTCCTTGTTTCTTTTTTTGTCAGTATTTTAAAAGCAGTAAAAAAAATACAAAGAATACTTTAGAAAATGGAAGAATTGCACTATTTTAAATATGAGGCAGAAAATATATTTTCAAACTTTATTTTTTAATTTTAAAATATACTCTTGTGTCATATGCTTTTACAAGGCTGTGGGATTCTTCCCACATAAAAATCATGTATGGGGATATTTCCAAAAGAACTGGAAAGAGAGACTCTTGGATAATCCAGTGCTAGTGCATTTTGAATTTCACTTGGGAACGTGGGTCTTTCCTAACACAATCTCCCTCTTCAGAAGTACTTCAAGGATTGGTCATGGAACCATGAAATGTGTGATCATGGAAGAATTTTAAGAAGAATTATTAAAATTTCTTTAAAAGGAGACTGATGTCACCACAATCATACAGAATACATTTTAAAATAGGAAGGCTGAAGATGCTCAGCCATCTCAGAGATTTCCTAAAGTACATTTTCTAAACAATTGATTTTTTTGTACAATGTCTGCAAGTAATATTACTTTTCAAAAAGTAGACAGAAATATTTCCTAAATTTCAGCCAGCTATGACCTAAGGATTATGCTGTATGCACATCTCTGAGATAAACAGATAGAAAGATGAGAAGGAGAGGGAGGAAGAGGGAGAAAGAGAGAGAGAGAAGAAATGGGAAAATATTCCTTTCTGCTATTATCACTGCCGCTCAAGGGGCTTACTGAATAACACTCTCTAATTCTTATTTATACTATGTTGTTTTTTTTCCTGTAAGAAAATGAAGGTAAAGCATTAAGATTTTATTATTCAGAAGCTTTTAAAATCACATTTAATTCTAACTAGACCTCTGACTTTGTAACAGAATCCCATGTTGAATTATGGTCTTTTTAATCACTGGAAAACTGACACTGTAAACAGGTCTAGCGCAGACAGAGGAATTAATCTTCAAACTCCTAGCAATTAAATGTGTCAATTTTCATTCAGCATATTATTCTTTTTTTTCTCCCCTCCCTCGTCCTTTCCGAACGCAGAACTTGTATATTGGAATGGCAAGTATCAAATACTTCCCACTATATGCCTAGAACAGGGGTCATTAACCTTTTGGATCTCAGGGACCACCAAACTCATAATTTTAGCTCCCAGGGACCACTAACCGGTTCTGTGGGCATGGCCTAATTTGTGGGTGTCGCTTGGTGGTCATGTGACTGGCTGGACATGGCTTGTATGTAAATATTATAAATATTTATATAAATATTGAATTTTTTATAAAAAAGAGCAACTTTTACCCAAAATCAGGCAAAGCAGGCAGATTGAGTTGCTCACAGAATCAGAGATTCATTCATAAATCCATTTATCTGCCATTGGCTAGCTCAGACTGTCACATAAAATTTGCTTGCAAGCAAACTCATAAAATTAACTCACAACACATCATGCATGTAAATATAGATTTTTTTTAATAAAAAAGAGCAAGTTTTACTCAAAATCAGGCAAAGCAGGCAGATTGAGTTGCTCACAGAATCATTCAATGATCTATCTATCAGCCATCAGCTAGCTCAGTCTCTCAAATTTGCACTGAATTTGCTTGCAAGCAAACCTTTAGTCCTCAGGGAGGTCAGCTATGCTGAGCCGAAGATCTAAAGACTAGTTAGAAAGCAAGAAATCCAACCATTTCCTGCTTCCTAGCTAATCTAAATCTCCCAGCACAGCAGAACAGATGATGGTCAGAAAAAGGAAAAATAGCAATTTAGCAGACAAGTTTGCAGGGTAAGGAGAGAGTGGGCAGAGAGGGTTCCCATGGGTCATGTGGGCTGAGCAGACTTGTATTTCTGCACAGCCTGGATTAATTGCTTTGTGGGAGTGCTCTGGGGGGTGAGATTTTTCTGTGGCCCACCAAAATTTTCTCATGGCTCACTAGTGGTTTGCAGTGGTCACCAGTTGGCAACCGCTGGCCTAGAACATTCCCCCCTACCAATAACCTTTATTTAATTTCTAAACATAAAATAGCTATCTTTCCAACACAGGAACATTTCAGCAATTTATAGAGTGGTTGACACCTGATGTCTAGGGTCAGTAGTTTGAAATCTGCCTTGAATAAAAAGGGATTTTGTTGGACTGATGGAATCTTAGAGCTTATGCTTCTTTTTTAATTTCCTTGCTTGCAACAGGCTGCTGTAGATTTTCTTTTTTCAAATTTGAATTCATCTCTCCAGCTTTTTACTTTCTCTTTTGATACGCAGAATATCTACCAGCTCAATAATGTTTCTAGAAGTCAAAATAACCTGTCAGAGTCAATGGGAAAGCTATAGGCTTAACTGTCATTCCTTCCATAGTGTTGGATTTACTGGCTGGCAGAAGTGAGATACCATCAAGGTGACCTCTCACACATAGGCCCTGCTCATGTAATATATTGCCGGGAAGAAAGAAATATACATGTGTGTGCCAGAGAGTCTGATATTCCCAATGGAATCATTTAAATTATTTATAAGGAAATGAAACATTGATTGAATATTAACATTAATATTGCAGTCAGAACAACTGGTCTTTAAATGCCACTTATTTTGCAATGGCAGTATTGAGAATACTGATATGCGGTTTGAAAGCACCAATATGAATCTTTGCTATGAAGCTGAAATTATCACTGCTGGAAAAAGAACAAGTCAAAAAGAATGTAACAAGAACAGTGGTTCTTTTAAGCCAAACAATTCAGGGTTTTTTTTTGGTCATGTTCTGTGGTTCTTGGAACCAACTATATCATATAACTAATTTTTCTTCCCTCTACTTAGTCTCAAAATGGATGAAATAGGGCATGTCAAAAGAAATATAACTTTAGAACTCAAATGTCCCTACTAACTCTATTCTACAGATTCTTTTTTTTTCTTTGTTTATGCTGTTGAATTGATGTACCCAAAGTCATTCAGAGGGAATATCTGAAGATCTTCTATTTTATTAATCTCAGCAGCCAATATTGAAAAGAAACAGATAATGTTGTAATGCTTGAAGCCAACTTCAATTTACTATCCCATTAAGAAGAATCCATAAAAATGGATTCTATGGATTCTATAAATACCACAATCTGAAGTCAGCTATTGAAACCAATATGTCGATAGCTGCAGCATAATGATATGAATTTAAGAAAGATAATTGCAGATTTTCTGGGAGAAGTCGATGAAATAGTTGCTGGGAATGGCACTGTCTCCTTTTTAACTGATCTGCCTCTTCTGCCTGCTGTGGCCTGGGTTAAGCACCTTCCTTTCTTCTCTCTCCTTCCAACAGGAATAGTAGGGGGAAAAAAAATAGGTGAGTAATGAAAGAAGGATAAAAGTTACTCTGGAAGGGGAAGGCAAAGGCAGAAGAAAACCAGCTGCAAATCCAGAGAAGGTAAGAAGATAAGCTTCTATCAATGTAAGTCTTTTTGTACAAGTTGTCCTTGACTTATGATCACAATTGGGACCAGAATTTCCATTATGAAGTAATGCAGTTGTTAAGTAAGTCATGCTCAATTTATTTTGCCACGGTTAAGCAAATAACTGCAGTTGTTAAATGAATCAAGTAGTTGTTAAGCAAATTTGGCTCCCCCTGATTGCTTGCAAATGGTGGGAAGATTAAAAAGGTAATCACATGACCCCAGTATGTTGCAACTGTTGTAAATACATGCCAATTGGCAAATGCACAAATGTTAATCCTGTGATTTGGTGATGCTGTGACAGTTATAACTGTAATGGCCAGTTGTAAGTCATTTTTTCAGTGTCATTTTGACTTCAAACGGGCACTAAAAATGGCTCTATGTTGAAGTCTACCTTCATCTCCTAAGCAACAATGATGAGCCCTACAGCAACCTGGCAAAAGCAAATCCAACTCAGAAGGCATTGCTCAATGAAAGATGACTCCCCAGTGTAAATTCATCTTTATATATGCTGGCTTTCTGAACTTATAAACCATTGGCCACTAGAAGCAATAAATATAGATATGTTGGCAGAGGGACCCCATAATTTTATCTCTCGTTCTTTTCTAATCTTATTTTTCAGTTTCTAATATGAATCCTGTTGATTAGATTGATTTTTTGTCTCTTTTATTTCTCTTTTATCTCTCTCCTTCCTTTTATCTCTCTCCTTCCTTTCTCAGTACAGCTCTCTTTCTCTTTTGTCACAGTTCAGCTTTTTATTGATTTGCTTCATAACGGAAGAAAGCATACCACAGCTTTTGATTGTAGATAGATATACTAACTCAGGCTTTCCTACCACTGTTATTTTCTACGTAACGTTTATCTGTATTTTTTTTTCATGCAAGCACTAGCCTTAAGAATACTTTTCTTTTTTTTACAAAAGTTCTACTTCTAAACGGAGTGCTACTGTCTCTAGCTGCTTTCTGCTATGCAAAGCTGCCTGCTGTCCAATAGCATTCCTCCACCATGTCCCACATTTATAAGTTATTATTTGAAGACATATCTCGAAAGATGTAATAGTTTCTTACTTTAAAGCAGAGTCATTCACCCATTCATAGATCTACTGTAAATAATACAGTTCAAGCCATTCTGACTTCCTGACACATAAATCAAAAATACCACCAGAGAGATATATAAAACAGTTACAGATAAACCAATCAAACCAACCAAGTCATACACCTTATTAATGAGGAATTTCCATCAATGCTCCAGTCTAAATTATAAAGCAGGAAAAATCAACAAGATCAAAACAAAAGAGTGTGAACTGGACAGTGATTAAAGAAGCACTGTAGTCTAGTAATTCAATTATGAAAGGATGACTTTATAATTAAAAAGCATTCATTACTGAGTAGGCCTGTGATTTTCTGCCTCTAAGTGACCTCAATATATTCAATCGTCCCTTTGAATAAACTGAAGTGGACAGACTTGACAAGATCCACTTGAAGAGAAAATTAGTATGCCTGCTTCTTCCCTTGACTTTTCTATATAAATTCATTTTTGAGGTTATCTGGTCTTTTTATTACAATGCCCCTTCTCTCCCACTGCAAGTAAGGACTATAATAACGTAATTTTCTTTATAAAGCCATTTTTCAAATTTATCTCATTTGTCTAACACTTTCACATCACCTTTCACTTTGAAACAACTATCCTATGAGGGTAAAGAACAGAGGTTAAAATTAGTGAGAGTGCTGGAATGTTCTACAACAGCATCTCTATATTTATTGCAGTCATAAATAGTGCATTAAAATTCCAGTCAGTTTGCATATGGAGAAAAAGAAGAGGGTTAAAACTGGCTGTCACAGCAGGAGCAAAAAAATCCTTGATTTACTGTCCTCTCCTTCTGCTTCTTTTCCATTTCCTTCTGTTCATCTCAGGACAACATAAAATTCAATCCATTTCAAGAACACTTAAAAAGTGAAATAAAATTCAGTCTGTGATCCTTAACATACTTCCCAGTAAATATATTATAAATGTGTTGAATACACACACACAGTTACATTACAAAAGAAATTACGTTACATAGGTGTTGCCACAAAACTTCCAAAGAGACTTTACAGCTGGGAAGATTTCATCCTCTTCTACACCTTAATCATATTCTACCTTTAGTTATATACCACTTAAATTGTTTGGTTAACAAAGACATTCATTTATCTATTCAATGAAACAAAGACATTCATTTATTTATTCAGGGAGCTTTTTGCTTTCAGGATGGGCAAAGGAATCCAATTTTTGCTTTTTTTGTTTCCTTAGGCATTACCGTATTTCCCTGAAAATAAGACATAATCAGAAAATAAGCCCTAGCATGATTTTTCAGGGTGCTTGTAACATAAACCCAATCCCAAAAATAAGCCCCAGTTAAGAACATCATCAGACAAAAGCAATTAGTACCATCTTTTAATGACCCCATAATCCCTTGTGTGGTGTAATCTGGGCAACTGAATAGAACTGAATGTTTACTGGCCGGATGCCCTTCCTGTCACCAATGTGGAGTTTTGTTCAGCAGATATATTCTCAGTGTGCTCAGAGAAAGAAATATCTGCCTCTACATAGATTGAACTCACAGACTCCTGATTGTGAGATGAGAGCTTCACCTCTAGGCCACTGCACCACAAAAGCATTTAGTACCATATTTCCCATAAAATAAGTCCTAATGCATCTCTTGGAACAAAAATTAATATAATACCCAGTCTTATTTTTGGAGAAATATGGTAGGAACTAATGCAGCTTCCATTTGGAGACTGGTTTACTTTAAATTACATGTGTTCTTATGGATACACTTTGGTATGTCTTTGAGTCAGTTGACCACTGGATGACTCCTGCCCAGACTAGTCCCTGTAATTTTCTTGGCAAGGTTTATTGGAAGTAGTTTACCACTACCTCCTTCCTAAGGCTGAGGAGTGACTGGCTCAAGTTCACTTTGGTGGCTTCATGCCTAAAGTGGAACTGGAACTCTCCTGATTCCTAGCCTGATGCTTTAACCTTTATACCAAACTGGACTAATTCTAAATGGTTTTCCTTTAATCTCAGGTTCATTCTGAGTTTTATTTCACATCGTCTGATGAAGTCCCAAAGAACTCAAAACTTCAAAAACTCAAAAAACGATTTTTGTCATTTAGACAAAGTTGTTGTCTGCTTTTGTTCCTTGGACTTTTTTTAAAAATTTTCCTTTTTATACTTTATTCATCCACAGAGCATTCATTTCTTGTTTTACCAACCCATTTTTCCTGAGCTAAATCAAAGCTATTCCCCATTCTCCTACTCCATTTTCATGAGCACACAGCATGTTGCAGAAGGTTAATATAGCTTTCAAACTCTGCTATGGTAAATGACATGTTAATGGTGTGCATGTCATCTTAAATAATTCATAATGCTAACAATGTGACTCAACACTTAATTTTTCTCCATTTGTCAATGGGGAGAGAAGCTAGCTTACCTAGGGATGCTCCTATCTAGGTCAATAACAGACACATTCCTTCCCAACTGAGATAAAGAAATACAGAAAAGAAAAGAGACATTTAAAAAGAAATATTAAATATCTGGCTGGTTCGCCTCATTTGACTCTACATGCAAAAATGGCGAACATATCAATCACATGTATAATGAAAAGCTCTGTATATATGCTCCTAATATATATCATAAATTCCCAGTCAGTTTACTAAAAAAAATAAATCATATCCAATTTTCACTAGCAGTGCCATAAAAAAAATCTGAAAATAACAACTGGTTCTTCCGCTACATATTATGGTTCTAATAATAGGAAACCTTTTGTTGAGCTGCAGGCATACTGGCTGATATTCAAAATGTTTAGCTTCAGATTCATACACATTTGGGATGCACTCCAAGCAATTTGCAGAGTACATCCACTGCCTCAGGCAATGCACATGTAGTCCACATTTTCATCAGAGAGCCTTTTGGTACTTTTTTCCTGGGTAGATGATTTTTATTTTAAAAAACTGTAAGGATTTAATATTTGTTATTGTGAATAAAGAAATTATCATTCACAATTTATATGGTTTTCTGCTTAATAACTGGAGTAATAAAATATTGTTGTTTCAGTCTAAATATATTAAAGGAGCAATTGTAAATTCAGTTGGCTAAAGCTCCTGAGATACTACAGAAAAACTTTTTGGGAGATGTTATGAAATATCCCATAATATGGAAAGGCCCACAAAAACAGAATGGTCCTACAACCAAAAGAAAGTCTCATTCTGTGAAAGTTTTGTCTATCTTTACCTCCCAAGTCTCTTCAAGTCTTTGAATCCTCTCCTATCCTACAGAGAATAAGAAAGCCCCAGATTGGAGTCCCAGATATTCCACAGAGGTTCCTAGTTGTTAGTTGAAACTCTTGTTTTGGAAGATTTGTTTAAGTGGAAAGAAAACATGCACCTGAACTCAAGAATGGTCACAACTAATCAAATCCACAAATTCCAAAAATATCTCCTTATTTTGTCAAAATGTTCACATAATATTACACAGCTCTATTATAATATCCCATCCTCCACTTCCATGGCCTTTCTTGTGATCCATGTGCCACCACCTATATGATGGATATGCTATTAGCTTCACTTCTGCAGTGCTTATCCAATCACATGCAAAGAAGTCAAAACTCTCATTAACCAATTTAAGTGTGGTAAAAACCATGGAAGTGATTGTATCTCCCCCCCCCAAGCTAATTAAATCCCATTCAAACTGGTGGACACTTATATTGGCTCTTTATTTTCATACATCAACCACACAGCCAACATTCCAGAGGACTGGGAGGAAGTCATAACTGTCTCCTTATATAAAAATGGTGATCAGAATGATCTGGATAATTATAGCCAATTAGTCTATTGAACATAATTAGCAAACTATATGCCAGGTTCCAAACCTGTGTAATAGAGGAGGGAATAATCAACCCAGAGCAAGCATGGGTTCAGCTGGAACATTCTACTATAGACCATTGCATAATGTTCAAAATCTGGCAGACACACATCTGACTTGAATCTATATCCAGTTTCTATTGATTTCAAGGAAGCCTTTGATAATTTCTCAGGGTAAACTTTGGAACTTTCTGAGCAGATGCTCTATCAACAGGACTCTTAATCCTTATTCATAAACTATATCATAAAATTGGCTTTAAAGATGGAACTGGGGGAGAGGGAATCTTTCTGACTTTATTCAGACTAATTTAGTTTAGTTTACTTTATTGTCATTGCACCTCATACAACCAAATTAAATACCAACTTCAGTGTACATTATTATGACTATGAAAATAAACACAAACACAATCCTTCACATTCTATACATTGAAAACTCCTGATATTGCATTAATATTGCACTATACAGTAGAATTTAATAGAGTTACTTCCCTGGGATAGAAGCTTTTTTAGAGGCAGCGGGAGTTATAAAGCTCTTCCAAAGAGGGGAAAGTGTAACCAACGATCTTCTGGACAATGATGTTAACCCTCTGGAGTGCTGTCCTATTGGCCACTGTGCAATTGGCAAACCATACACAGGTGCAGTTAAGATACTCTCTATGGTGCAGCGGTAGAAGGTCACCAGCAGTTTTTCATTCAGTTGTTTTCTGAGAAGTCTCAGGTAGTAAAATCTCTGCTGGTCCCTTTTGACCAGTGCTGCAATGTGAGCAACCCGGGTCATGTCCTCTTTTATGGTAACACCCAGAAACTTAAAACTGGCCACTTCTCCACTCAGTCTCTATTGATAAGCAAGGGCTGGATGTCTGATCTATTCCTTCTATACTCCACTATAAGCTCCTTGTATTGGTTTTGAGGATATTATTAGAAGTTATTGTCTCCACACCACAAAAGCAACCAGTCCACCTCATCTCAATAGGCAGATGTATTTCCCCTTCCCCACCAGAGATGAATCCCACCACTGTTGTATCATCTGCAAGTTTAGTAATAGTATTACAGCTTAAGTGGGAATGCAGTCATGCACATAAAGTGTATAGAGTAAGGGACTCAACACGCAACCCTGTGGTGTATCAGTGTTAAGAATAAGGGCTGAAGAGGTACGATTACCTAATCTGACCCTCTGTGAGAGGCCAGACAGGCAATCTATAATCCAAAGGCAAATTGAATAAGAAAGTCCAAGGCCTAGAAGTTTAGATACTAGTCTATGTGGAAGAATTGTGTTAAATATAGCAGAACTAAAATCTATAAAAAGCATCCTCACATACCATCACACACACACACACACCGCTGTTCTAGATGAGTCCGGGTGAAGAGTGATGGCTGTAGTGTCCTCTGTAGATCTATTTCTTTTGTATACAAACTGGTGTTTATCAAATGTATGCGGAAGACGAGAAATGATGAGCTGGCAGACCAATTTCTCAAAGCACTTCATGATGATAGGAGTGAGTGCCACTGGTCTGTAATCATTGAAATTATTGAAAGGGAACTTCTTTGGAAGCAGAACAATGGTAGAAGCCTTCAAACAAGATAGTATAGTAGACTGGGGTAAAGACCAATTGAAGATCCTGGTAAAGACTCCAGCCAACTGATCAGAACAGTCTTTAAGCACTTGGCCAGAGATACCGTCAGCCTTTCTAGGTCCATAGCCTTCAGAATGCTCCTCACCTCCTGTCCTCCCACAATGAGGTGGGGGCTACAATTGGCTTATGGCTGTATTTTAGCTGTCTCCACTTCAAAGCAAGCAAAGAAATGATTCAGTTCCTCTGTCAATGAAGCATCTCCCTCAGTAGATGATATTGATTGGTTGATGGTTGGTAATTTGTTGAATCCCTCACCACACCTGCCTCATGTTATTGCTATAAAAATTATACTCAATCTTTTTCTATAATCAGTCTTGGCTTTCCAAATACCTTTCTTCAGATTAGCTCTGGCAACACTGTATCTTGCTCCATCACTGGACATTAAGACCTTGGTCCTGTCACGCAAGAGGCACTGGACTTCCTTGGTCATCCAGGACTTCTGATTGGGATAGATCCTAATACGTTCATCCACAGTGATAGTATCTGTGCAGTGTTTGATATAGCACAGAAGAGCTGCAGTGTGGTCCTCTAGGTCAGAGTGGTAAAAGATGTCCCAATTTGTGTTCTTAAAACAATCCTGACGTTGTAGAGAAGCATCTTCTGGCCAAGATTTCACTGTCTACCAAGGGGATGAAACAATGATATATTATAGCACTATTACTCTTTAACATATGTAACAATTCTTTGATTAAAACTGTCCAGGAAGTTCATATCCATGCTTCTAAATTAGCAGATAGGCATCTCCCAATCTTATTCTCTGCTGCTGATGCAGTTCTTCTCTCTTTGCCTTCTGTAAACATGAAGTATACATTGAGATCCCGGGCATCCTGTAATAAGAAACAATCAGTTTGCCAGTTTGGTCTAGTGGTTAAGGTACCAGGCTAGAAAGCAAGAAACAGTCCCGCCTTAGCCATGAAATTCAGGTGGATGACTCTTTCTCAGTCCAAAATTGGAAGAAGATGTATTGGATATGTTCAGCACCTTGAGTTATTTTTTTTTAAAAAAAGGTGTGTATGTATGTGTGTCTCTGTGTCTCTCTGTGTGTGTCTATCTGTCTGTCTGTCTGCCTTGTCTGTGTGTCTGTCTATGTGTGTGTGTATAAATAAATACAAAATATGATAAACTATATGATAAATAAATTATGATAAATCTAAAATTTTAGATTTTTCTAACAAGATAAAAGCACAATTGGACAATTAATTCCCATGAAGGGATAAGGTGAAATGTTTTAAATACTTGGGCATATAGTATTCAGGTCACCAGGATATTAACAGTCCTGGTAAATTATGCCACTTCTGTTGCCCAAAAGCTCACACAAGCAATAACTATATTTTATAGGCAACAAGTGGCAAATTACATTCCAGCAGCAGGGAAACTGTTTATGATGAAAACAAGTACCTAAATATTATATGGAATAGGACTGAGCCCAAATATAAGTCCATTTGATCACCAAATGTTAGATACCTGCAAGGCTTGTACTGCAAAGTATTATACAGTCTAACCCTAAGTTGGGCTTTTTCCAGAGCCCACTTTGATGTCGTCCCAACAGTTCTACTGTTAAAAAGATACCATGGGACTCTTATTTGCATAGACTTTGTCCTTATGGATCCAGGGAGGTAGAAATTCCTGCTCATGCCATATTGTATGCTTTTTATGATGCCCCAAAATGTGTTCTGATCTCCCCAATAATTTCAAAATTATGAGGGCCACTTTGGTAAATTTTATGTTTGTTATTTTTTAAGGAATTCTATACTCACAATCAGGTAGCCAAACATCTTTACCGAGTTATACAACTGTCAAAATCTTTTAATTAGATGTCATTTTGTTTTTTCCCCATTTCCCAATAATGAATTGTTATGTCCAAGTATTTTTCCTTTTTTACTGTAAAAGCTGGAAAAAATGATATTTGAATGAATATGAATTTGAATGTCCCAGTTAGTAAAGAACCATACAAATATCAGGAAAATGGAGGAATTATGAGAATTAAACTAAGCCTTTGCTGAATTATCAACTTTCCTATTATTATTTGTGTTGGCCTTTTCCTTTGGTTTATAGATAGCTCTTCTATCACTGCATAATTCCATTTGTCAGCCAGTCTGAGCATTAGCTGATGGAGTTTCAACAATTAAATCACTGGCAACAGGTTTGTTGTTTGAACAACAATTGAGCAGGTGTCTTGAAGTAGCCAACTATCTAACCAACTGTCAAAAGATCAGCACTATCATCAAGGATTCAACTGGGACTGAGGTTTTGGTGGTATTGCAAGTATCCAGGAAGTATCTCATCCAATAGAGCTAGGAATAGATTTAAGATAAGAAGATGGAGCATATGTGTCTCATACTTTTCAAAAGTAAAAATAGTAATTATCAGCATATAGATGGAAGAAAATACAACCTTGAAAATGAATGACACAGAGCAGGCTGCAGTTCATATCTAGACTTTTCCAAAAGCAGTAAAACACAAATGGCAATTTTGCTTGAGAATCCTTCTCCACCAGCAAGAAAAATTTGTCAAATCCTAATTCCAATAACAACCAGTTAATGCCTTATTTATGATTTCAGATTGCTTCTTGGAAAAATTTTGATCAGAGTGGCCTTCCTGCTCATGATTTACAGATTGTGTGCCAAGAATATAGAAAATATTAATTATGTCATAATTATATTGGAGTAATTTAATTTCCAATTGTTTTCTTAGAGAATACACACAGGCTTTTTGTTTCTGTGCCCAACAGGAAAAAAATACCTTAATTTGAAATCCATCACAGCATATAAGATCTAAGAAGCAAAGACTTAAATTAAAAGGGACAAATGAAACATTAAAATCTTCTGAAGCCCCCCATCACTTTGTTACACCGACTAATCAAAGGGTATAAAAACTTTTAAGCTCCAAAAGTAATTTATTACTGTCGACAACATACTTGGGGAGGGAGAGAGGGAACTCTCAAAACCACATACTCATCCTACAATGTAATACTTTGCCATTACATTTATTATAAAAATCATTAAGTAGACAGAGTCTCTAAGATGCCTGCAGTACAGAAAGGATAGGGAGGAGAAGAGTAAATGTAAATGTTCAGAGAACAATAGTGCTGATTGAATATAGAAGACTAGAAAGGTCAATAGAGCAAGAAAAGCTATTATGGCTGGTAACATGCCCTACAATAAGGTTTGTCACTGATATAGCTGTGATAGGAAAAGATAGCTTTCACCAGTATAAAACATTCTGTCACTTCTCTTCTCATTTTCACAATAAGAAACTTGAGATCATTATTTCTTGAGGAATTTCTTGGTTGATCAGTAATAATATAAAAACTAAAAAAAAATAAACAGTAGATGAATTCATATTGTTAGCTCAATTCAAATCCCAAAGATCATATTACCCTTGATACAGTGTTCATTGATTATGTAAATACATTCAAGAACTATGTAGTCAAGGTGAAGTCTACTAATTGTTTCCTAGTTAGGGTAAACTTCACAGCTTACCATTACTGAATGATTTTGAATTATGTACTTTTCTGCCTGGCGAATCAACTATGTAAACTGATGAGCAATACAGACATGCAAATTGATTTTCTTATTCTGAGTTTTGAGTCCTGGTGATTAATTCTTATCTTATTTTTGGGACATTGTAAATGTGACTCCTGGATTTAGGGATATAAGACTTCCTAAGCAGATAAAGCCACCTCAGGGCCAGAATCTAAAAAAAACTGCTAATTGAGAAGTCTGCAGTGAAGTTTATACCCATAGTTACCCCCTTTCAATCTAGATATTATGGACATATAAGTATGCAGTCTTTTTTTTAACAAGTTTTATTTCGGTTTTCCATAGTTTAAAAACATCTCTTTTTAGTGAACAGCATGATTACAGGTTTCCACATTTACATACAAATATAACCATAGTTACATTATTCAACTTTTACATTCAGCTTCTTATTTTAACAATGCTTTTATATATTTTCTATTTTATTACATTGTTCCAAATCCTTTCCTCTTATTTAAATCACCAATATTTCTCATATCTTCACAATTATTATACTTTAATATTTTTATCTGTCATATTTGCATATTTCATCGCATATTCTTATTACATCCTTTTATAAATTCTAATTTGATACAATCATTTAATAGTGTCCCCCCTAAGTTACCAAATTAAGTGTGCCATCTCTATAGTTTACATTCATTAATTATTTCCCCTTTTGAATCCCATTAAGCATTTAACTTTTATTACCTAGAAAATTAGAATTAATAATCCCTTTAAAACTACATAGCATATATAACTTTTAAATCAGATTCTGCATGGTTGTTCCCCCTCTTAATTTCATAAAGATTATTTACAATTTCAGAGAAAAAAACATATTAATTTATTCACTTAATTCTGAGCCCTGATATTAATTCCATTTCAGCCCTCCTCATATTTCATTCCAATTATTTCAATATATTTTATATACATATTCCATTAGTTATTCCATTCATCTATATACATTTAAGCAAAGGAGCATACATTCCAGTACTAGGAAATATTATATTCATTTCAATTATTTCAGTATAGTTAGTAAGCATATTTCATTAATTATTCCATTAATCTTTGTACATATGAGAAGACAGAATACATTCCAATACAAAAAATTATCAGTTCTATTTTTCATCTTAATAATCTATATATCCCTATTTCCTACAATATTCTAACTTTAAGTATGTTTATGCCACTACCCCTCACCTTGCAAAATCCCCTTTTCGAATCTTAATCAGACATTATCTTTGTGTCTTCTAAATAAACAATTTATGTTCATTTTTTTTACAATTCCCGTATTTCTTTGTTTCCTGATCCTGTTTCTTATCTCTTCTTTTCCTTTTCATTTTCCCCTTTATTCTTCCACTCCAATTTTTATCCCCTCCCTATTTATAACTTCCTTCCACCCTTTAATTTTCTGTTGTTTCTTTTTGCCTTTTTTAATTTTACAGATATTCCCCTTTTTATTTACTTTCTTACATCTCATATTTTTATTTCCCACTTTTTTCCCTCTTTTTTTCCAAAATTCTTTGTTCTGGATGATAGTTGAAAATGGCCTCTTCTGTAGTCAACTCCACCTCCTCCTCTGTCTTTGTTGTTCATGTTCTGAAATCGCGTTTTCCAAAAATTTTAAAGCAAAACCCAATGATTCCCCTTTCTTGTAGTGTTTCTTTCCTGCTTCTAAGTTCCATTTTTAATTCCAGTAGAGATACCGCCATTTTACACATTTCTGTCTATTAATTATTAATTAGAGACAAACAACCTACTCTCTAATAAAAAATTTGGTTTCATAAAAAAAACTATCCTGCAATCTGCAACTCTTACACTGCAAAAACATATGGACTATACAACTTGATCAGGGCAAAGCAATAGATGCAATCTACATAGACTTCTGTAAAGCCTTTGATTCAGTGGTACACAACAAACTACTGCAAAAACTAAAATCTTATGGTATCTCTGGCCACCTGCCTAACTGTATAAAAGCATTCCTGTCAAACAGACAACAAATGGTCAAAATTGGGAACATCCTATCAAATTCTGTACCTGTCAACAGTGGTGTCCCCCAAAGCAGTGTTCTAGGATCAACTCTCTTCATATTCTACATAAATGACCTCTGTGATCATATTAAGAGCAACTGTGTTCTCTTTGCTGACGATGTAAAGCCATTCAACACCACAGACAATACTGCTACCCTTCAAAAAGACCTTGACTATATATCAGAATGGTCAAATGGCAACTTCAAATCTCAACAAATAAATGCTCTATCTTACATATTGGCAAAAAAAATCAGAAAAAAAATACAGGCTGAATAGTCAAGACCTTGTTGATGATCCAAACTCTGTCAAGGATCTTGGAGTACTCATCTCTAATGATCTAAGTGCTAGAGCCCACTGTAACTACATAGCCAAAAAAGACATTAAGAGTTGTTAACCTAATCTTACGTAGCTTTTTCTCTGGTAATATTACACTACTAACTAGAGCATACAAAACATTTGCCAGACCGAGGGCAGAGCTGGCGTCGCGACGATACAGCATGCGATCTTGGAGGTCTGAGATCGCTGCCGATATCTTTGCTCCTGGACGGTCCAAGCGGATCTAAACCATCCCGAAGAGACAGTGAAAGTAAAGAGCACATCCTGTTGATCCCAGGGATACCACAAAGTCCCTGGTAGATCCAGGAGAAGCTCTTTTTGCCAGTGGCAAAGAGGCAGCCACTAAAGCTGCTGAAGTTGGGACAGCTCCAAAACGAAAGAGAATGGAAAGAGAGAGTGTGCCAGTTTGGTGAGAACTTTTTCTTTATTTTAAGATTTGAAAGGACATCCTAAGGAAAAGAAAGAATCTGTAAAAGTTTTGACAGAAGTGACTAAGTGGCGATTTTAAACAGGAATGTCAAAGTAATATTTTTATTTTATTTTTTTTCTCATTGCTGGATTTTTTTACACATGAACTTATATTTTGAAACTGGACTGCTTTATTCTCTTCTTTTATCTATTCTTTTTCTCCTTTTTGATTTTATAATATTTTAGGCTAGAGACTTCCTTTTAGTTATTTTTTTTAATAACTTTTTCTTTTTTTAATTAATTCTTATTATATTTTGCTTGGAAAAGGAGGGGGAAAGTGAAAGCAAAAGAAACTTTGTAACACTGCCAACTAGAGGCTTGGAAATATTCTATTTCCCTTTTGACCAGACAAAGCTGAGAAAGAACTGAGACTTCTTTTCAAGGACATTGCTATTTGATAAGATAGAGGGAAGAGCATGGGAGAGTATTATTACAGGTGCTCTTCTGGGTTTCTATCAACAGCTGGAGTCTAGTGTTGAAGTTTTTAGGAAAAGAAAAGGTGATAAGTCTCTGGAGAAGAGAGCCTTGGGTAATTAAACAAAGTGGAGTGTGCTCTTTTTATTTTTTCTAAGCTGTGCTACCTTTCCTTATAAGCTGTGCTACCCTTCCTTATCAGTTTACTTTTTGTAATAGCTATTTGGATGTCTGGCCCTTTGGAACTCATCTTTGTTTTTGTTTTTTTCTTGTCTTTGGAAGTTACATTTCTATGCTTGCTCTTTATTTTAAAGGAAAAGCTTTAGTATTAATGATTTTCTTCCTTTTCTTTTTAAGGGAGTAGTCTTTTTTTTTCTTTTTCTCCCTCCCCCTCCCTGGTATTTTTGTCTTTCCATCTACCTTCCATATTGGCCTTTTTTCTTTTTCTTTTTTTGTTTATTTTTCTGGCCTTTTTTTCTCTTATGCATCCTTTTATATTTGAGACCTGTTAATTGGATTAAGGTGTTGAAGAACCTGAAGAATTTTCCCTTTCTCTTTTTAGCTTTTTATTTTTCACTTTTCTGCCTTTTTAGGATTTTACAACTTTTTCTTTTTTTGTGTGTGTTTATGGTCTTTTCCTTCATTTTTGAATTTTTACTGTTACCTAACCAATCAATTGGATTAAGGTATACAAGAACCTGAAGAATTTTTGTCTTTTTATTATTATTATTATTTGGCTTCTTTTTTCCTACTATTTTTATTTGGAATTGCAATTGATTATTTCGCAATTGGATTAAGGTCTAGAAGAACCTGAAGATTTTGAATTGCTCAAAATGAGTAGGAAATTAACAGCCCCTGATTCCTCAACTTCTACTTCTTCCTCTCTACCACCTGGAAGACAACATTCAATACAGACAATGTTACGGCAAGAAAAAGAACAAGAAAAAGTGACCCTGCAGATGATTATGCAAGGAATTCAAAATATTCAAACAAGAACAGAGAATATTGAACAAAGAACAGAGAACATCGAACAAAGAATAGGGAAAACTGATGAAAAGGTGGAGAACATCCAACAAATGATGATGAAGTATGATGAGAGATTCCAAAAAATTGAAGAAGATAAACAAAGAGACAAGAAGATTGGAGATATTGATAACAGATTAACTGTGGTTGAACAAGATAAAAGTGTGTGCTGAGATGGGAGATGGACACATCAGAATTTTATCTTAGATTCCAAAACATAGAGGAAGAAAAAGGACAAAATCTAGCTCTGATAATGATATAACTATTGGCTGAAGCTTTGGAAATAACTGAAGAGAAGATGATGGATGGAATAGATGAGGTTGATCGAGTCTTCACAAGATATGCGATGAGAAATAGCTTACCAAGAGAAGTTCACATTAGATTTACAAAGAAAGCCATTAAAACACAAATATTGCAAGTGGCAAGAGAGAAAACATTGAAATACAAAGACAAGGAGATTGTAGTCTTGAAACAAGTACCAAGAAGAGTAAGAGAGATGAGAAGAGAATACTGATTCCTGACCAAAATGCTACTTAAAAAAGAGGTGAATTATAGATGGCTGATTCCAGAAGGTTTAATGTTCACATGGCAAGAACAGAGATATAGAATTGATTCAATTGAGAAAGCTGAATCATTTTACACATAATTTTTTAGAGGGAAAGAGGAAGAGGCAGAAAAAGAAATTTCACTAATTGAATTCCAAAAGGACTGCCAAATGATGACTGAAAAAGAAGAAGGTGCAGTAGGTGGGAAGGAGGAAGCCAAAGAACAACGTGAACCAAGATCTACGAGAGCTGTTAAGCCTAACTACAAAATATAACCATGGAAGAGAAAAAATTGATTACAATTAATATAAATGGACTTAACTCAGCTGTTAAAAGAAGGAAAACCTTCCATAAATTAGAGAAATTAAAATTTGATATAATCTGCCTACAAGAAGTACATATTAAAAAACAATATGAACAATTGTGGATACAGCCAAAATTAGGGAAAATATTTACTTCCTTGACCAATGTAAGAAAAGAGGAGTGGTTTTTTATATTAAAGAGACCACCCCGGTGAAATTGATTTATACTGATGATGATGGAAGAATACTAATGGTGGAAATAATGGACAATAATACAAAAACACTCCTGATTGCAATCTATGCTCCGAATGACAAGAAGAATTCTACAAAAAATTACATATGAAAATAATTGAACTGGACTATGCTAATATAGTTATGATGGGAGATTTTAATGGAATAGTAGACAATAAACTGGACTATACAGCACAGAAAACAATAAAGCAAAACAGAAAGATCCTCCCTAAATCTTTTTTTAAAATGGTACATGAAATAAACTTAAAAGATACATGGAGAGAAAGAAATGCTAAAACCAAACAATACATCTTCTACTCAAATGGACATTTATCATGGTCTCGAATAGATACGATATGGATGTCAACGGAATTGTTAACTAATATTCAAGAAATAAATATTGAAACAAGTACTTGGGCAGATCACAATCCAATGACATTTAAATGGAAAGGACAAAGAAGAAGATCTAGATGGACATTAAACAATACTATTGTAAAGGAAAAAGACTTCACACAGTGGATGGAGAAAGAAATTTTTTCTTTAGAGAAAACAAAAAAGAAGATGCATCAATCCAGAACGTATGGGATACAATGAAGGCATATGCCAGAGGCTTGATGATAGACTATACAAGGAAAAGAAATACCATGAAAAGATTAGCCTCTAAGGCATTAGAGGATGAGTATAAAGGACTTGAAAAAGAGTTACAGAAAATGCCAAACATAAAATGGGTCTAATAGAAAAAGAAGAACTAGCACAGAAAATTAGCGATGCTAAACAGAACTACTTTGAAGATACAAATAAACCAGGTAGATGGTTAGCATATAAATTGAGAAAGGAGAAAGAATCAAGGAAAATATTGCAATTAATAGACGACCAAGGCCAAGTTTGATATGGTAGTAAAGAGAAGAAGGAAATCATACGAGACTATTATGGGAAACTATACCCACAAGAGAATATTGATGAGGAAAGAGTTAAACAGCATTTACAGAATGCTAATCTACTCCAGATACCTAAAGAGATTGAAACAATGTTAGAAAGCAATATAATGATGATGGAGTTAACTGAAGCACTCAAGAAACAAAATAATGGAAAGGCACCACGCCCAGATAGACTTCCGGCAGAATTTTACAAAACATTACAAGAATCGTTGAACCTTCCATTGCTAGAAGTTATGAATGAAGTTATGTTAAAGAAGAGGATACCTAAATCATGGTCAGAAGCTTATATTACACTTATTCCAAAAGAGGAGGCCGATCCATTACAAATCAAGAACTATAAACCTATTTCCTTACTAAACACAGATTATAATTTTTTTGCTTCAATATTGGCAGAAAGACTTAAAAAATACTTAAACAATTTTATCCATCCTGATCAAAATGGATTTCTGCTAAAGAGACAAATTAAAGACAATATGAGAGTAATCTTGGACACTTTGGAATACTATGAGGCACACCCTGAAAAACAAATGGCTTTGATATTTTTAGATGCACAGAAGGCATTTGATAATGTGAATTGGCGATTCATGTTATTACTGTTGGAACAGATGGGTTTTGCTAGAAAATTTATTCAAGCAATAGAAGCTATATACTATAAGCAAACGGCAAAGGTAATGATAGAGGGAGAACTGACAGACTATCAATATAAGAAAAGGAACAAGAACCTTGGAAGTGCTAAATAGAAATATTAGAGATGAAAAGAATATAAAAGGGATGAAAATTAAAAGGGAAGAATTTAAATTGCAGGCATTTGCAGATGATCTGGTTTTCATTTTAGAATACCCACTAGAAACAGCATCAAAATTGATAGAAAAGATAGAGACATATGGAAAGGTGGCTGGCTTGAAAATAAATAAAGATAAGACAAAGATCTTGACAAAGAATATGTTATCAAGACAAAAGGAAGAACTGGCAGATCTATTGAAAAGGTCACGAATAAGATCAAGTACTTGGGGATATATTTGACAGCAAGATGCAATACACTAAAAGAGAATAATTATATCAAACTTAAGCAGCAGATAGTGCTAGATTTGGCAAAATGGGAAAATTTACAACTGTCATTAATAGGGAGAATATCAACAATAAAGATGGATATATTACCCAGAATTTTATATTTGTTCCAAACAATTCCAATTAGGCTTGGAAAAGATTACTTTGAAGATTTAAATAAAATTGTGTTGAAATATATATGGCAAGGTAAGAAAGCGAGAATAAAGTTAAAACTTCTGCAAGATGCTAGAATAAGAGAAGGATTTGGTTTGCCTAATTGGGAGTTATACTACCAAGCTACAAATTTGATGTGGGTTAAGGAATGGATAATACTAAGAAATACTAAATTGTTGACATTAGAAGGACATGATTTGTTGTTCGGGTGGCATGCTTTTTATGGTATAAAGGAACTAAAACACAGGGGTATTTTAGAACAGTGGCCCCCAACCTTTTTTGTGCCACGGCCCGTTACCGGCATCACAAAATGATCTGCGGCCTGGTACCGGCATCAGCACGCATGACAAGGCAAGGTGAGCCGAGTGACCAGCCAGCCAGCCGTCCCCCGCTTCTCCCCGCCACCTTCAACTCCTCCTTTGTACCTTTGTCAATGGGCTTCGCTTCGGGACGGCTTCAGGACGGTCACTCGGCTCGCCTTGCTTTGGGTGCTGAAAGAATCCTTGCACCTTAGTTTCATTCAAAGCCCCCCCCCCTTCGATGAAACTAAGGCACAAGGATTCCTTCAGGACCCAAACGCCGCTTTCCAACCGGAAAAGCTCACCCGGAAGCACTTTCTTGTCAAACAAGATCGCGGCGGCCAGCAAACCGGCGGCCCGGTAGAAAATGTTCCACGGACCGGTACTGGTCCGCAGCCTGGTGGTTGGGGACCCCTGCTCTACCTGACTCTGTGGTTTCTTCCCCAAACCCCAAAAAAATTAACTTTAGACTTTCTACTATTGACCTCACCCCTTTCCTAAGATGTCTGTAGGGAATGTGCATAAGCGCACCAACATGCCTATTGTCCCTGTCCTATTGTTTCTTTTATTTTTCTTATATGTATCCATGTATTCATAACTATGTTTTTACTTATACCTATTATCTTGTAAGCAATTGACAAACCAAATAAAATAAAATAATAAAATAAAATAATTTGATAAAAATGTCAATGATGATAGTTTCAAACCATCAGCTTTTGTTTTATTCCTCTCACATTTTTAATTCCCAGGTAATCCTATACTAAATCCATGCCCAAATCAGCAATTAATCCCAGGGCAGCATCTTCATACTTCTTTGTTTCAGTATTTCAGTTTTTCAAAAATCTTGTTTTATCGTATCAATATTCCTTAGAGTTTTTAAGAAATTGTATCTTTTTAAAAAAGAATCAAGTTAGATTTGATCATTACATGGCACTCTTTGTTATAATGAATATTTACCCTTTTTTTGTTCATCTATTCAGGGCTTTTAAAAGCACAATCTTACAAGAAAAAAGTCAAATCCAATTAATGTTTAAGTTTTCCCTTTGACACTTTCAGATCCAGCCTTATTAGTGCTTATATGGTGTCAAAGTATATTTATCCGGATTAGTTAAATGGCTTCTTCTTCCAGCTTCTACCTTTCTCGGTTCAAAGCCTCACAGCTGTCAAGAACAATGTTCACTTTTTTTTTTTTTTTTGCTTTGTATTCAGCGCTTTACATCCTTTCTTAAAAGTTCTTAAAAATTAATTTTGGGGTAACTTTCATTTAATTATAGCATCCAATTGTCCCATTTTTCATGCTCTCCACTTCTTCCTTTTTCCTGCATGATCTTATTCCAGCTGACTCTTCCCCTTCAGGGTGGCCATTTTAGACCACTGCTTCAGACGTCTTCAGGGGGGAGTGTTTGCCAAGTCAGGGAAGGGATATGCAGCTCCCCTCTACCCAGCTGGCAGTTTCCCCTTCCTCCCTATGAGGTCGCTTCTACCCCAAATCTAGCCGGTCAGGGCTCTCCAATGAAGAAGCACGGACCAAAGCCATGGATGATCGCAGTCAGTGATCCGTCTTTGGGGAAGTTCAACTGGAAGCCTCCTACAGTATGTATCTTTACAACAAAGTAAATTCATGTTTCTCTTTCCCTTTCTGTATCTCCTCCTTCCCCCCTCCCCCATTTTGGAATCCTACTCACCATACAACTGGGAGACCCAAGGTTAAAGAAATATTTTTTAAAAAAATCATTGTTTTATCTTCTGTTGTCAGACAGACTTAAAGATATAAAGATTCCACAGTAGAGATTCTCAGTAAAATATGTTTCTCAAAATACCATTTAAAATGATTGAGATATTCATCTAGAAATATCATGTGAAAATAAGGTAATACAGGCTCATAAAGTGATATTCTCAATTATTACATTATTTCCATTTAAGAACCATTAGTAATCAAGTTTGAATATCTTTTTGAAATGTTATTGCTATGATGCATGGGATACATACTTCCTCAATATAGCAGTGAAACATTTCCATTTTAGTCATAAAATTACATAATACACAATTGTATTGTAGTAGAGATCAGTGACCAGACAATGAATTCTGGTGAGAAGATGGGGATCATATAAAATTAATAAATAAAATAAAATAATGTAACAAAATAAAAATAAAATAAATAATTCTAGATGGCTTAATCTCCTGAGAAAAAGGAGAGATATGAGATTGCCCACTTGCATTCCAGATAACTGTTGCATTCCAGATAATTTTTGTCTAATTTGAGCTTGTGAGTTGAGTGGCTAGGAGTTGAACAATTAAGCTCACAACTGTAATGAAGCCTATATGGACAGGTCACTAATTTAAGATGTAACTAATTTATACCTAAAGAGATTTTCTAAGTAACAGGATAAGAAAATTCCACCCAGTGAGTCAACCTGAAAAGATTTGAAAAGTTTTTAATTCTAATATCATAAAGATATCCACCAGAAAAGTGGCAAAAGCAGGGTCAATGTCAATGGTATTCTTATTTACAGTTAATATAAAGATTTAAAATAGACAAAAGTTTATTATTTTGAATACTGTAAGACTGAGTTTGAAATGTAATTATGTATAATTGATGAGCATATAGTTGCTAAAATGTATAGACTTTTATTGAAATTTGAAACAGAAGAACAAATAAAAGAATGTTTTAATAAATAAAATAAAATAATGTAAACAAAAAATAATTTTGATTAAGATATAAAGCTGAAACAATTGGAAAAAATGGTCAAAAAGACTGAAATGTACACCATGTTATAATCTTAAAAAGTATTTCTATAAAATGATAAACCTTTAGTATATGTCACCAAAGAATTTGTCTGGAATGCAGAAAGGCATTTCAAATTTATGTTGGAAATGTGAACAAGAAGATACATGATTTTTTGCATATTTTGTGGATACGTAAAAGAGCGAGAAAAATTTGAATTCAAATGGGTGTGTGTGAATGATATGCTCTGAATATCCTTTGATTAGAGTGTGTGTTTGAATCTAACATATATAGACAATTGAGACCAGACATTTTTCTTTCAGGATTGATGGACAAATAGTTGGAACAGTGTCATAGAACTTTATTTTTGTACATAACTGCAGAAAAATTACTGTATTACACAGATGGAATTATTCGGCACTACCCACAGTGGATGAATGATTGGTGAAGATGATGGGACTTGCTGAGGTGGCTAAATTGACTTATTTAATCAGAGAAAATATCTATGTTTATTCATGAGTGGAAATCAATTATGGATTTTTGCACAAAACAGTAAAAAGTGAACTTATTTTTAATGATTGGACATTTTAACCATAGAATAAAAGAAAAATAGAAAATTCTATATATAACTGCTATAAAGAAAATTGCTTTGTATTTTTCCCCCTATTTTTCCTTCTATTTTTCCTTTTTCATTTCTTCCACTTTCAGCTTTCTTTTTGATTTCTTTTTTTGTTTCTTTTTATTACTTTGCATTAGTTTGTATTGTCCTTTTTAAAAAATCAAATATATATATATATATATATATATATATATATATATATAAGATTTATTTACGGGAGAAAACCACAACAAAGATATATATATATATATATATAGTATGAAATAATTGAAATACAGATTGCTTTAATTAATTATACCTCAACAAGGATTATTTTTCCCATGCATACTCTATGATTTAACCTGTGGGATAACTTAGAGGAACCAGATCAATAGTTCAACAAATGAACAGAAATGTAAACATGTGTTCTTCTATGTAACAGGACACAATGGATTCAATAGTCCCAAGAATATGGGAGGAGGGATTTGTGATCTTAAGAACATAAGCACTCCTGGCAGGAAGGCAAGCTGTTCAACCATCTGCTCTATACAATTATTATTGTCCCAAATGCAACCTGGCTTGCTTTGAAGCGACCCAGACTATTCAAATCCAATCTAAATCTTCCTCTTGAGTCTTCAGGTCACAGCACAGTGAAGAGCTACAGGTGCACGAAAGTCTAAAATATGTATTCCCACATTAGGAACATCTAGAATTGAATGACTTCTCTAATCTGCCATGGACAAACAGATGAACATCCTGGTATCAATGGCTTTTAAAAGATCAGGCTAAATAGTGAAGTGATAACAATTACTTCATTAAAAATTGAATATGATAATTACATTTTTTGGAAATAGCACCATTGCCACTGAAAACATACAGGGTGGTATGGCTCATTCTTAGAATATTTCACTGTATATAATCCAAAAAGCCCTTTAGATGTCTCTTGAGAAATATAAAGTGATTATTCCATTTGACAGTTATTTATAAAGTACAAAAAGCACTTTATATTATATAGCATAGATTGATTAAAAGGTTTCTTGACAATATAAATAAAATAGTCTTAATTTGTGAAGAAAATGACCAATTTAATAAACATCCCAATTCAGTTTAACTGAGTATTTTGAAAAGCTCTTTTTGAAATGCTCTGTCTACATGCAGCTATGAGTTTCACTGAAAAGTACTTTGAAGATCTTTCTTCCAAGAAGGCAACTTATAAATGTGCATGACTTGGTCATTCTTCATCATAAAATAGCTTGACAATACCACTTGGATTGCAGTAGTGTAATATTTATTTAATCCAATGGTTGATTAAATACCAGCCTTCCATTACTCGGAGACCTTCTCTGCACTTTTAAATTAGATAAATTTAAATAAGTATGACACAGTAGCCTGTATTAATCTTGAAAAATACTTTATTATTCCAACTGTTTTATAATGAAGAGCAACACACTGAAAATCAAGGATATGCAATCTCTTTCAAGGACTACTTTTGGCCCTTGAGCAATATATATTTTATTTGTTTAAAAGATTTATATGGCCACACATCTTAAGCAACTCTGAATAGCTCACAATAATAATAAAACCAATGAATAAAAAACTCATAAAATAATAAAAACAGTGAAACAATAAAACAAAATATAGTACTGTATTTATCAACATTAGGATGCCAAAAAGATCATGAAGTAGGGGAAAGGGACTGTTGAATCACCAATGTCACACAAGTTAGTGGCAGCCTTGGAAAAGGCATCCTGCTGAAATCCCAATAGATGACAAGATTTCAGGAAGGGGCAAGAGTACCCTATCTGATCTATTAGAACAAGACAGATGTTCTTAGTGGCAGGTGGTCCCACAAATCATCAGGTCCCACACCATGTAGATCTTTAAAGTTAATAACCAACACTTTGAATTAATCCTGGAAGAAAACTGGAAGCCATTGCAGGTCATGCAATAAAAGTGTAACATTGCCAATCCTATAGGCAATATGTGCACTGCATTCTGAACCAGTTGTAAAAACAATCAAGAAGGAAGGAAGGAAGGACTTATTATATTCCTTGCCAACTTTCCACAAGCACAATCAAAAGGGAAGCCGGTAGGAAGTCAGAAGTTGCTCCCATTCTCAGTGCATTATACTGTGACAATTTTTGATTCAAAGTGCTTCAAATTGGCTAATTTTAAGAATGTATGAAAAATCTGAGATTCATTTTTGTTATGAAACTTAAATCTCCAGGTGACCCAATGAGACATAGATTCTCTAGTTCTCCTTATCATCTTAAATAATATATAGGTTGAAAATAAAAAGATTTTAGTATAACAATATGGCATCCTTCTCATCCTAATATTTAGCCATGCAAAATATTGTTCTTTTTTCTTTTAAACAATGACATTTTATTTTTAAAAGTTTTCCTATTATCATAATTCTATATTCTACAGCATAGCATTATGACTCCAGGAGACATCTTATAGGTCAGTGGGCCCCGACCTTTTTGGGCACCAGGGACCAGTTTTGTGGAGAGTGGTTTTTCTATGGACTGGAAGGTACAAGGTTTCATGTGCTGCCTGCATCCAGCAGATGGAGCTTTGCTTGTTTCCTCAGCCCAGTTTCTGGCATGCTGTTAGACCCCAGCTGTAGGCCATATATTTTCTTTTGATTTCCTCCTCAAAATGTCTAGGTGTCTGAAAATGGAAAAATCAATATTCCAAACAGCCTCATGATCTTCAAGAAAACCTTCAACACCAATCATTCCTGATGATAAACTCTTTTCTCAGAAAAGGACAAACGAGGTGTGTCAAAACTGACCCAGAATTATTCCCAGAGTGAAATGGGAAGTATGTAAAATTGATAGATAGTTAAATAAATAAATAATGTTGGGAGGTACTGAAGGACTTCTGTATGAATAGAAGATCAACATAGCTTTCCAAGCTAGCATTAAATGTTCATCAACCATGAATGGCAGATGCTAGGAAGAATTATAAGGCTGAGGAAAAAAATGTAAGTGGATCCTTTTTGAATCTTCATTGTCAGCTCAATTGTCTAATAAAGAAACACTTTTCTGACAATGTCAAAAAAATAAGAAACTACTCTAAGAAGAATGCAGCTGTGACTCAATCCTCATAGGCCAAAGAATTTCGGTATTCTTGAGTTATAAAAAGATTGAGGTAATCTCCTGGAGATTCTGACATGCCTTGGAAAATGACTCAGCCCTCCACTGCTTATACAAAAGCAGAAAGACCTTGGGGAAGATAATTTTTTTAATGTGATATTTCTATTTTAAGTCATTTCGGTGTGACTTATTCACTAACCATATTTAGAAAGCATAATTAGACTTTCATGTGGATTCATCTGAAAATTGTAAGAAGTGATGCTATGCTAAAATCTGACATGCACAGCCCCCTTACATCAGCTCTGATAACTGCAACCAAAATATAGCATATTTGTTATAGTTGTATTGATTTGTTAATAAACAAGTCTACAATCATGTGCTCTCAAGATTTGTTATGGGTGGCCATTCAAATTTAGATGTTATTCACACTGACATACAGAGCAGTTGTTATTAACTGAAACAAATGAATTTTAATGAACTTGCAAATATGTGAAATCAAGTTTTGATTTGCTTTGGGCCTACCGATGAGTTGCACACATTATTCAAAAGCCAATTGGAGTAATGCACTAAAAAAGATTGTGTATTCTGTGAAAGGAAAGGTTTCTTGACAGATACAAAATGAACACAAAGAAAATTAAGAATCCTTCTTAATATGATGGGGAATGAGATATAACATAGCAGGAGGAACAGCACTTTGCTTCTTCTGAAATAGAACACAAATTGATAAATGACAAAGAAAATAGGAAGAAGAAGGAGAGTTGTTTCTTGTTTATTTCTACATACAGAGAGAGAGAGAGAGAGAGAGAGAGAGAGACAGAGACAGACAGACAGACAGAGACACAGACACAGACACAGACAGACAGAGACAGAGACAGAGACAGCTCTACTTTTGTCATGTCTGCTAATGCCCATCCAGCTGGAGCAAATAGAGCAGCTGGAATATACCCTGCTAGCCTTTTTCTCTCTCACAATCTCTGATTCTCAAGCCATCTGCCTGGAAAGTGCCATTCATAATACAGAAAGCAGAAAATCCTCCTGGAGGCTTCAGACCCAGCAATGACATCACTTGAACTCCAATGGAAGCACAGTGTGTTGTTATGTACCATTACTTGACTGGGCATAAGAAAAGCAGCAAATGCTCCCCTGTATTTTTCAAATGTAAAATAGTTCCTTGCAGCTGTGTACTAACATATTTAACATGGTATCAGTTATCATTTCTTTAATATATCTAAATATCAGGAGTTGATTTTATTTGTTTACAACAAATGTTCTGTTCAATGCGTCACGTTTCATATTTTGATTATACCTAATATTATCACTTCAGTTGTATATGCAATACAAAAATAAGTGTTTAAGTTATATTCTTTTTTCCATAATGTTATTGAGTTTTTAATTGTGATTATGCAGCTCTCTTTCTTTCTAAGTCATATTGATTGAGGGCTCTAATTAAGATCTCATGGGACATATTCTGCTCTTTCTGAACTAGCCAGTTGATCAGCACAAATTATCCTGCTTTAAAAAGCACTTTGCTATGTGTCCATTAAAATAGCATGACCATAGTAATAAGAGGTCAGAATAGCACCCTATGAGAAAGAGCTGAATTACCCAAAAGGTAAGGCAATACCAAAAGGCAGAGAAAAATAATAAAAACTTATTCAAGCGAAGCTCAATTCCTTGTGACCAAACGTTTTCTTGGCATCAATCTGTAGCAGCTTGCCAACACTTTTTTTCCAGAATGTTTCCTTCTTATAGTCCTTGGATGACCAGGAAGTTGATCCAACTCTGCTTATCTCAGCTAAGCGTTGCCCTCTGCTAGGAAAGGCTCTCTTGTAACATACTTGTAAAGCTAGTGCCTCCTTCAAGTTGTCAACTTGTCAGTTGAGCATCCACTGGGAAACTTGAAAAAGGGAGATGGAAGCTGTGATGTTTGATCAAAGACCCTAATTTACATTTATCACATGGTCATGGTTTGCCATTGGGGCCTCTGGGATATTTTTAATTTTCTAACCTTTCTACAATCCCAACATTATCTGAAGGAACCTCATTCACATATAAATCAGGTCTGATTCAGGTAAGTATCCCTTACCTGTTAGAAAATAGGAAAATATGTTACAAAATTGGTAACTGTTGAATCAAAAATTGAAAGTTAGCATTCTATGTTGTTCATTTTGAAGCATAGAAGACATGGGTAAAACTGCAATACAAACTTCAATGAAAAACAGAAATCAGAAATAGACCAGACAGTGATAGGGTCCAAGAAGTATTGTTTAGCATATACAGGAAAACAGAAACAAGAATCTAGAAACCCCAGTTGAGAAATGCTTAGCGAGAGAATATGTATATACCATTTTCACTTTCTGATTGTGTATCTAATATGTGGGCTGCAATATTTCTATGGCCACTAAGTGGCAGCAAAGAAATACATAAAATACAACAGTTAAGAAAATATCCTTTGATAATACAACTTGAAGTTGTCATAGTCTTAAAATGTTTCGCTTTCATTGAAGTCAATAAGCAAACATGGTCACAAGTATCTGAAGTGTAGTTCCAAAGGAACCTCCGTTTTATTTATTTTTTAACCAAATTAGCATTTTTTCTTTAAGGCCCAGTTGTAAATAATAATGGATATTTCAACAGATTTCCCACCCTGTATTTTCTGTTGGAGGACAGGGCATAGGTTACCCTGTTCCAGCCTTCCAACTGGTGTTCATCGCAAGTTGCTTGTATATGGAATGAGAAAGAAATATCATTTTGTACTTTTGATTCATGCACCAAATCATTTCACTTCCTCTCCTAGACCAAACTTCTGTTAAATAATTCTATGTATGTGCTACATCAATATTTTAAACTCAATGTCACCCATCACACATTGCCACTGTGGGTTTATATTTTGGTGCCCATACCTTCCAGCCTCTTCCATACTGCAGTGCATTTCAGAATTCAAGATAGTTTCATGTTTCTCGGTCTTCAGCACCAGTTTTAATTGAGATCCATAAACAATCCCCTTGGACAAATTAACAGGGAGAAAATGCTGGCAGTGTTGGCAGTTCAATTCAATCTGCACAATTTCTGCTGAGGATCAGTAGATCTGGAAAAGTAGCTGCAAGGAGTTCACAGAAACTTTAATTTTCTTTCAATTCCCTTTAGGATATTAAATCTAAAGAGTCTCTAGAATCTTAGCGCTTTTTATTATTCTCTTTTTTCCCCTTTTGTCTCCCTTTATAAACTCAAAATTGAATAAACCCAGTGCTGCACTTCTGTGGAATATTAGGAATATGTTCCAATGTAGCTTTATTAATTCTCATCAATGCTATCAGTGTTAAAAAAAATTTTCTTGGAGGTTAAAAAAACAGTGCAATAGATTTATTTCTAGTGATATGTAATGTGAGTTCCATTAACACTGTCTAGAGGCTTGAAAAAAAATCATGGTCTCATTATGTTGCTATAGAAAAATATAATAAGACAAAAGATGAAGGCTAAGATAACAGAAGCTTTTATACATGTTTAGATATGTTTATTCAGTAGTAAGTTTTATATACTTATGGAGTATATACCTAAGTAGGAGAATATTGTAATATAGTCTAAGATTAGAATCTGAATATACATAGTTTGATGGAATACCACCCCCATAAACACAGTGAAATGTATTTATCAATAGACATACATAGGACTGCAACATTAAAACATTAGATGTGGAACTGAATTTTCTAGCATTTTTTTCTCAAAATTTAGAAGTGATTTTCATTCAAATGTATATATCCTGACAAAATTAGAAATTCTATTTATTCCTCTGAAATTACTTTACAAAATACATCAAAGTTACGATATATGTTTATCCATTTAGTACAAATCCCACATCACAGAATGGAATCTGGAATTCTTAAGCTTAACAGAGAAACAGCAATCTATGATATTGAAAACAAAACATGACATCATGTGTTTGGGCAACATTAAATAAGATGAGCTGAAACCAAATTAATCGAGAAGAAAAAAAAATCCCTAACAATACAAGGGATTCAGATCATTCAAAAACTGTTACTCTTGTCTTTAAAATAACACAACCATATCAACTGTACCATTAATTACCATGGCAAAAGTTTGTTTCAGAGGGTTTTTTTTTTTAGTTTAGTTTAGTTTACTTTATTGTCATTGCACCTCATACAACAAAATCAAACACCATTCAGTGCACATCATGACCATGACCATGAAAATAAACACAAACACACATCCTTCACACATTGAACAGGAAACCCCTGACACCACACCAACACTGCACTATACAGCAGAATTCAAAAGAGCTACTGCCCTGGGATAGAAACTGTTTTTCAGCCTAATGAATATACTCAAGGGATTTTCTGAAAACACTGTTAATGGAGTAATGTTAGTGGACTAATAGTTGGGCTAGTTAAAAAGGCAACAGCACAATGGAAATACAAAGTACACTGACCCTTAGGGAATGGTTGATTTACTATGATTGGAAGTTTATTTGCCATTTATCTGAGAAAATCTGTATTGAGTTTCCTAGGCCCTTGGAGTAAACACTTCAATTTGCACCATACAGTTTTGTGAAAATATTTTTTCTCCTTTTCAGATATTCTGAATTTATAAATGTCTTTGCCACATAATGTTATCATTTGCTTATTTATATTTCAAAGAAAATTTGATATAAAAAATAAGAAAACACATTGTGATGCTCATTCAACTTATTCATAAACAATAATTTTTAACAGAACTATAAATACATAGGAGGTTTCCATATCACTCTCAATTTATCTCATTACTTACTGACTGTTATGGAAGTAAAGTAAAAACAGCCCATAAACTGCTATTCATCAGACATGTAAGGAAAGCTCTTATCAAAGGAATATGATTTTTTTATGGAATGTCCACTAAATTATTTTAAATTTGAAATAATTGAAGGGTGACCACATTGAGAAAAACTAGATTAGCTGGGAATCCATTTGAGGAATATGTGAATATGAATAATGAAATCTCAGCATTTAGTGGAAAACCTTCCTTTTATTTCGATCTCACTGATCAATACCATTCTGTTTATTGTTATTTTGATAATTACTTCTAATTGTACAATATCTCTGCTAAATATAACCATTTCAAGAATTTTGATTGATAAATTATGGACTTTCTGTCAAAGGGAGAGATTTAGCATAGTGGTTGTCCATCAAAAACTGGGTTAGTATGATGTCTCCTGTAGATGATGGCTCATCCATATCTTCCTCAGAGGTCTCAAGCAAGAAGGCATATTCCTGGCATATTACTGACCCTGTGCTGCTGGCAGAACATGTCTCAGCTAGGGAGAACTCGCAGGTTAACAAGGAAAAGGGGGAGGAGCTCCCGGCCTTGGTAGATGCTAGAGCGCACCGGGCAGAGAGGCAAAGATCTGCCAGATTGATAGAGAAAAGACCCCGCCCCTGTTAATGGACTGCATCAGGTGGGTCTATTAGCATGGTAGGCAGAGGGAGGCATTGCTGGAAGTAACGTGTGTGGGTCGTGGCCAGATGGTTATTTGTTTTTCCAGAACTCTGCAGCTCGTGTGTGTAATTCAATTGCGGAGAATGTTTATGTTTGTGTTTGGAGCGGTTCTCTGTCAGGTAGACTAATTGGCCATTGCCTGGAAAGTTAGTCTGGCTTCATGGCTGACTTCACTGAAAATGACTCCCTGCACCCCTGGCTTGGACAATTCCTGTGACTTCTCCTTGCAAGCCCTGAAACCGGACCACCAAATTTATTGACAAATGCAGACCCCACACCTCGGAGTGGATTTGGGCTGTTTATTTTTTGAACCTATCCAGACAAAACCTTTATTTCTAAGACTGTTTGTGGTTTGGCTGTAAGTTTATTTTGCTTTTGGTTATCTAACTGGTCACAGGACAATTACTGTGCTAGCTTTCAGCTGGGGTTAACTGAAAACCTGAAATAGAACTGTTGGGGGAACAGACTGAATAAAGCTCTCTGTACCAATCCAATTTTTATTACCAGTTCTGTGGGCATGGCAGGGAAAGGATACTGTAAAATCTCCATTCCCTTCTCACTCCTGGAGGAAGGTTATGCAAAATTCCCATTCCCTCCCCACTCCTGGGAGAAAATTACTGCAAAATCCCATTCCTGCATGCTCCCTTGTTCTCTGGGGAAGGGGGCCCTAATGCCGGACCACCCAGCCCTTCCACTGTGCTCCTTGGAAAGGTTTTGCTTTTGGGCCTTCTGGCACGCCTCTGCCACTTCCACCAAAGAGGGCAGCCTCCAAGCTTAAGGCGCCCTCTTTCCACCATCTCCCACCTCTTCCTCCCCAGGCTTGGCAAGGCTCATCACACGCAGGTTTCACATTCGAAGTGCTGGCTATGGAGCGATGAAACAGTCAATGGACTGCATGGCCGGCAGTCAGTGAGCCTGTGGGGCCAGCACCTTGAACGCCCTCCTGCCATATCTTAGCAACCCCCTTGCCAGCCCCCTTGCCTCCTACCGCCCCCCTAAGGCATCCCAACGCCCCCCAGGGGGCGGTACCACCCACTTTGGGAACTACTGGCTTAAACTATACTGACCTTTGTTGGCAAGGTAATGCTTTTTAATATGCTGTCTGTTTACTATAGCTTTCTTTCCAGTTGATTCCAGTACAGTAGTTTGCTATACTCAAATTAACACATACACACACACACACACAGCAAATTCAGTTGTTTTATCTGCATTGGAGTTATTATTTTGCTTTTGGAATTCAGTGGAATTCTCACTAGTTCCATTTCTAATCCACTGAGATAATAGTAAAGAATGCAAGAAAGTCAGTTTATCCCAGACTATAGGTTTAATGAGAATCACTAATGAAGTTCATTGAATTAAGGAGTCACTTATAACATAATTTCCAATGATGTAAAATTAACTGGTTTGGAGATGATGCAGTATGACAATAAAGTATGACAATACTTTTCACTGTACAATCCATTATTTTATCCTTTGATGAAAAAAGGGTACTGGCTTATTTCAAAAGCTTGAGAAACAGTCTGATCTTTGTCTCCATAAATCACTGTTGCTGGATACATGGCTAGCCGAGCATTTAATATATTGCTTTGTCTTTATTTATATGAAACACTGCATAATATTGACATATCTGCAGCAGCTTTCAACCCTACCCAATGGCCAAGAACAAATCCAATAGCAACTGTGCTGTCAGAGACATGATAGATTCCTGTTGCTGGGGAAAGTTGCCCTTTCAATGCTTCAGCTGTCTTCATTATGCCCTTTTGCTACATCATTTTGCTTATCTTTGTCCCTCTTGCCTCTATCAACCATCCCTTGCTTTTGCCATCTTCTTTCCTGTTACTTTTTCTCACTCTTATTACTTTCAACTGTATTCTCCGCCAATCTTTTCAGTGCTCATAATCCACAATATAACACTCTTTCTTCATTGATGTTAAGATTAATATGCATTGGCAGTGCACTGATGTATATTCCTGGGCTGCTTAGTAGGGATAGGAATTCTTTTCAGATTTGCAAAGATGATGAAGTCTATTTACATATTATTTCATCACATTTCCAGTTCAATCAATTGACCATAAGAATAAATTGATTGATCATATATCCTCATTATTATGCTCCTGAAAAAAATCTAGATTTACCAATGACTCAAAAGGTGTCCTAGCATTTCTTCATGGTTAAGTAGGGACTGCAAATTTGGAATCACATAACATCTTTAAACCTCATTAACATGATTAACATTGGTTAAGACAACATGCACATTTCTCAAATTATTTTAGATCTACTATATTATGTTGGTATCTCATTGTAATTATCCATTCCCGGCCTTTCTAAAACTCAGTAGACCTTGGTAAAAGAAACCTAGTTTTATTTTTGCTGTATTAAGCTTTGAAGGATTGATGGGAAATCTATCATCCTCAGATGTTGTTCAATTCCAGGTCTCATTGCAGCTGTCACTGGTGACAATGGTCAGGGATGGCAGTCTAAAAATATTCAGAGGTTAAAGGATCCTCAGTTGAACTAAACCTTGCCTATGAAGCTTAGAAAAAGAAAAGTGCCTGTTCTGAATTAAACTTGATAAAATCAGTGGGAGGAAAGGAAAGTTTAAAGAAATAGTTAACTCACAAAACATGCTGACAAAACATAGTTCAGATCTCACAGTCAATGTGATAGTCCTGGTAATTGACTAACCAGTTGTGATTTTTCTGACCATTCTGTGAAAAAAAATGAGAAGTCCTTTGAAATATGTGGAAATAACTGTGAAGACATGCAGAAGTCATAAAGGAAAGAGTGGCATATCTTCTTGGTCTTAGAAAAGAGAAAGTGTGAGAAAGGAACTCAAACTACCCTATCTTGAGTTTGTTTTGTATAAAAGGAAGGAGTGGGAAACTGGGCTGACTTTCAAGATTCTGTTCTTTTATCACACAACAATAAAATAACATTCCTGTTTTGAGCTTCCCCAAAGATGGACTGCTGACTGCGATTGTGTGTGGCTTTGGTTCGTGCTTCGGCGTCGGAGAGCCCCAATCCTTTGGATTCAGGGCAGAAGCTACCTTGTAGGGATGGTGGAGGAAGGGGAGACCATCAGCTGGGTAGAGGGGAGTCACAAATCCCCTCTCCAGCTTGGCAATTGCTCCCTCCCAAAGATGCCTGAAGCGGTGGTCTAAAATGGCCACCCTGAAGGGAGAAATTAGACTGGAATAAGATTGTGCAGAAGAGAGAGAAAGAAGCGAACAGCAGGAGGAACGGGATGATATAATCAAATGGAAGATACTCCCAGGATTAACATTTCAAAGAATCTTTAAGAAAGGATCTAAGCGGTGAAGAGAAAGAGAAAAAAAAGGTGTGAATTGCTTTTGACAGGGTTGGGGCTTCAAAACTGCAAAAGGTAGAAGGTGGAGAAGGAACTATATAATCAACTTGGATAAGTATATTTTGATTTTATATTGGCACTAATAAAGCTGAACTATAGACTGTTAAAGAAGAAATTTAATATCAACTGGATTTGATCTTTTTCTTGTTGGAAAATTGTGGCTTAAAAAGCTCTGGATAATAGAGAAAAAAAGAAAAGAGGGGATGAAGATTATAATAAAGAGTGCTATCTCAGTTAAACTCAACTTGTATTTCTTTTAAAAAAACTCTTGTTTCTTGAAATTGCATGGAAATTGATACAATAAAGCAAGAACTTTGAAAAATTGAAACATTGTAACAAAGAAAGAATTAGGAAGATTCTGCCTTTGGATTAGTTGCTGATTCTGACATGAATTTGGCACTGGATTAGCGGAGACTTAAAAACTTGAGAGGAAGAAAAGTTGACTGTTGGAAATAAACTTTAAAGATACTATTTGGATTAAGTTGAGAATTAGAAAGTTGTAAAATCGCGGTTTCTCTTCTGGCATTAAAAATGGAACTCAGAAAAATGAAAGAAACACTACAAGAACGAGGTGAATCACTGTGTTTTGATTTAAAATTCATTGAAAATGCGACAGCAGAATTTGAACAACAAAGACAAAAGGCAGAAGAGGAGGTGGAGCAAATCATAGAAGAGACCATCTTTAGTGATCATCAAGAACCAAGAAATCTTGAAAGAAAGAAGAAAAGAGTTGGAAATAAATACAGGAGATTTAAGAAATTAAATAAAAAGGGGAATATCCAAAAAATTAAAAAAGGAAAAAAGAGTCAGCAGAAATTCAAAGGGTGAAAGGAAGCTATAAATAGAGAGAGGGATAAAAACTAGAGTGAAAGAACAAAGGAGAAAAGACAGGGGGAAAGAAGGGACAAGAAACAGGATTTGGAAACAAATAAATATGGGAAGTAAAAAAATGGGGAAATCCTTAATTGGACACAGAGATAATGGGTAAATATTATATAGAAAGGGGATTCTGCAAGGTATTGAGGGTTAATATAAATAAATTTATAGTGACGAAATAGGGACATATAGACTGACAAGATAGAAAAACAGAATTGTTATTTGTTGGATAATGGAATCTAATGCTCTTCCTCTTTATGTAGAGAGATAATTGTAACAAATAATGGAATAAGTATATTAGATATATTGAAATATTTTAAGATTGGAATGTTGGCTTTTTTGGTTTAAATATGAATGGAATAATTAATGGAATATGTGTATTAAATATATGGAAATAAATGAAATGATATAGGAGCAGAGCTGAAATGGAATTAACTTTAGGGCTTAGGATTGTTTTACTGTTTGAATGAGTAGATTAATATGTCCTTTTTGTGGGGGGGAATTTAATGAAATTTAAAAGGAGAAAAATCATGCGGAATCTGATTTATATATGCTATGTATTTTTAAAGGGATTATTAAGTTTAATGTTTTAGGTAATAATGTTAAACGTTTTAACGAGATTTAAAAGGGGTGAAAATAAATGAATTTATAATTTAGTGGTGGCACACATTGAAATTTCAGGGGGAAAACTAATTTATAGAAGAAGTGTCTTTTTTTAATTAGAATTTAAGATGAAATATACAAATGTGACAGTTAAAAGTACTAAAGTATAATGATTATGAAGTTATCATAAGTGAATTAAATAATGAGATAAATATTTGGAATAATACAATAAAATAGAAAATGTATAAAAGCACTCTTAAGATAAGGAATTGGATATAAAAATTGAATATGTAATCATGGGCATATATGTATGTATATGTGAAACTTGTAATCATGCTGTTCACTAAAAAGAGATGTTAAAATATGGAAAACTGAATAAAACTTGTTTAAAAAAATTAAAATAAAATAACATTCTTGTAATCTGTGTGCAGACTGTTACTAGGCTTGACCTACCCCCAAACTGCTAGCATCAGTCTTTAAAATCTCATTCTTCTCTCATTAGTGATATACTAAATCTTGCTTTTCATCTTGGAAATGATTGGATATTTGAGACCCTATTCTCCTCAGAACAAGTTACCAAGGTACTGTCATGACATCAACAGTATGTAGATACTCAAATAACAAATCTGCAAAATGCCATTGTACAACTAACATAGCATTTGGGACAAAGCTCACTTACAAAGCTTGTCTCACCAGGCCAATTAGTATTACTTTATTCCCATGGAAGCTTACCAGAAAAAAAATTGGATTATTTATGGCAGGTTAACTAGTTAAATTTCCTACAGATCACTCCAAGAATGCCTTTGTCCTTGATCTGCTAAAAGAACTAGCTGCCAAATGGGATGTGCCCTTCATTAAAGGCAATTTTCTATTATTGGATAATTACAAGATCTTCATTCAAAGATTTAGAGCTGTTTTGATTACAAACACTGGAGGAAATTAGGAGATTCACAAACTGGAGCAGGAAAATGGCAGAGGCCACACACATATATCAGTGTTCCAATTATATGCCAGAAATATGGAGTGGAATGATCTTGCTCAGTCTGACCAATTGAGAGATGTGTTAATTTATGGGCAATTAGAGAAGTTGAGGCACAGAGGAAATTATAAGGAAGAAATATTTTATAGTCTTCCTTCCTTCCTATCCACTCCCTTAGTGACCTATTTGGACTCCATCTGGAGACAACCTGTATAAATGAAGCAATGAAGACATCAGTGACCTCAACAGAGAAACAAAAAAGGAAGGACCTTAGTTTATGTTTCTACTGTGGAGTCCAGGGCACCTTGTCCCAACTTGCACTGCTAAAGTACAGATTTCTGAGGCAGTGGCAAAGCACTGCACTCAATAGATCAGCATCAAATGTCCCAATAAGCTACAAAATTATTCTTCATGAAACCTGTTAAACTTTCCTTCCAAGAGTTTGGCTGGAAAGTTATCAGGCAAGGACGGCAAGCTCAGACAGATGATAACATGAAAATTACTGTATCTATTGAATATCCTGAAGCTTATTAATACACCTCTCTGCTTTGTCAGACTCAGGTACAAGAGCCAATTTCATAAAATGAGACCACAATGTAGCAATTTAAATTATCCATACAGTTATTCCACCTATCCTTGTGGAAATGATTTATGGGTAAGCACTTTGAGCTAATCCTATTTTGCATGTACAATACCTTTGGAACTGATAATAAATGATCATATAGAATGATTGCTACTCTATGTCACAACTTCCTTACATATGGGCTCAGAATGGGTGCAAACCCATAATCCAGACATCCACTGGAAGCAAGGGATGACTTTCAATTCAGAAGGCTTCCCACTCTTAATTTCTCCCCCCCTCTTGTTGACCCAGGCTTCATAAACCATAATTATTCACAAACTTGTTTTAAAAGCAAAACCTATTTTATTGCAACACTTGGAATTGTTTTCATTCCCAGCCAGAATTAAGATAAGAACACACCTTTCAGTTCTGTGAAGTGCTGCCAAAACAGAAGTATCCAATTAACTAGAAAAGAAACCAACCGAAGTACAAGAAAAACCAGTTGGGAGGGACCTCAGTGGGGGCGGGATTCTACAGGTTTGCACCTATTTGCTAGAACCAGTTGTTAACAATCTAAGCAGTTCGGAGAACTGCTTGTTCAAAGAAATTACTGGCCTAATCCTGTAAGGAAGGCAGGAAGGAAACATTCTGGTGTTGCTTACAAAACTGCCTCTCCATTAACCCTTATTACATTCTTGGCAGGACTAGACTTCCTGTCTCTAGAACTTCTCTGGAGTTTTTTCCTCCTCCTTTGCTGGTACTTTGCTTGTGTGGAGTGACCATTCAAAGTTACAATGGCACTGAAAAAAGTGATTTATGGCCATTTTTCACACTTACAGCTGTTGCAGCGTCCCCACAGTCATGAGAGACCAGGCGAGGAGATGCGTGCCTCGATGTGAGTGATATTGAGTTGGCCATGGCCAGCCAGTCACATGACCACCAAGCCATGCCCACCAACTAAGCCATGCCCACAGAACCAGTTGTTGAAAAATTTGAATCCCACCCCTGGACCTCAGTCTGCGGCCACCAGATGGTTGGGTGTCTAGCCATGAAAGCCCCAGTATGACTGCACCTGTCATTTTGGGAGCCACTATGAATCAAATAGTTTCCCAGTGATCTGCTAGCTCTAGTCTTACTGGTTCGGTTAACTGAGTGGCATAGGTTCCTCCCAAAAGGGAAGCATCTACTTGTTCGAACCAGATCGGGTGGGTCAGCTTTTTCACTCTGATCCCCAGTTTCAGGACCATGGTTAGGTTGATCAGGCACCTAGTGCAGCCTGAATCTATTAGGGCTTGGAAAGTCCCCTGAATTCCTGTTTTGGGGGCCATGAGACTTATTGGGAAGATGAAAGGGGGAACTGGTCCACTCACCAATGGATCATTCTCTCCCTCGTCCTCACTGTCATAAGAATCAGGCAATTGATCATGGTTGCCTAGGGTTGCCCCCCTTCAGCTGGGTGGGGAGGGACCTCTGCCACCTGAAGGATGCCTTGCTAACACATCTGGGCCTTGTTCCGATTGTGCTCTGAGGGTTGGTTCCAGACTTGATTTCATGTCTGGGTTGTGCACCCCCTTGCCATATGCCCTATTCCCTCACATTGGTGACACTTAAATGGAATTCATGAAAGGGCTTGTTTTGGGGTTGATTGTGGTGCTGCAGTGTCCTGTCAGCTGGGTGGTCTCTGATCTGGCTGCCCTCTCTCTTTGGCTCCCAATGGCTTTCTTGTATCATTAGCACATAACGCCTCATTAACTTTTATGGGCACACGGAACCATTCAGAGAGTCGGTTCAGGATGTCCTGATAGGCAGTCTGTCACGATTCCAGCAGTTACTCCAATTAAATCATGAGCCTTGAGCCACTTTGAACACTTTGAAACCAACGCTCTAGACAAATCTGAACACAAACCCAAGCTCTGGCTTAGATATGTAGATGTCACTTTCGTAATTTGGCCAAATAGGAAAGAAAAACTGGACAACTTCCTCACACACCTCAACAGCCTACACCCCAAAATACAATTCACCATGGAAACAGAAGCCAACAACCAACTTCCCTTCCTGGACATCCTAATTTACAAAAAAACCAATGGCTCCCTAGGACACACTATACACCGGAAGAAAACACACACCAACCGCTACTTAAATGCACAATCTCATCACCACCCTGCACAGATCAACTCTGTAGCCAAGACCCTCATCTCCAGAACCAAACGCCTATCTGACAAAGACCACCTGAGAACAGAATTACACACCCTCACTAACGTATTAATTTCCAACGGATTCCAAAGAAACACAATTACCAACATAATCCTAAAGGAGACACCCCCTAGAAACCGAGACACAGAACAGGACAACGGTATCGCTCTCCTCCCCTATATCAAAGGCACCACAGATAAAATCAGCAAAATTCTCCACAAACACAATATCAGGACAGCCTTTGGCAGTGACCAAAAAATAGCCAACATCCTAAGAAACCCCAAAGACAAGATCCAGCCAGAAAACCAAGGAGTTTATGAAATACCATGCAACAATTGCCCAGCCACATACATTGGACAAACCAACAGGAGAATAAATGCATGCATTGCAGAACACAAGAACGCAGTCAGAAAAGAATAAAATACTTCCTCCCTTTTCCAGCACCTTAAAGCCACAGGACATGAAATTAATTTTGAGGGAATCAAATTAATCTCCAATACTGAACACTTCAACAAGAGATTAATCAGGGAAGCCATCAAAATAGAGAAACACCCACATAACATGAATAAATGGGACAATACCTCCCACTTTTCAGACATTTGGAAACTAGCCCTTATCAACAAATGAGTCCCAGCCATGAAAACCAACACTGGACCCAAAACAACACATGACGCCACCACCAATCTCCCTCACCAGACTCAAACCCCAACCCACCCCATAGACAAAAGGCAACCACCATCCAGAAACCAGACCATGGCTGCATCACCAGCTGCCACACATCCCAACTCCCAAACCAAGCAAACTGATACATACCATGAACACATAGCCAGGCCTCAAACTCAGAGCCAAACCAAAACCCAGAACGTCACATCACAGCCACCTGCTCAGGATATCACTTCACGGAACTCAGGAGGTTACATCACAAAACCTTAGGATGTTACAACACAGCCAACGACCCAGGAGATTACAGCACAAGACCCAGGATGTCACAACAATAGAACTCAGAAGGTTACCCATCATTACAACACAGAAGGCTGATAGACACACAGCTAATACCTCAGCCACACATGTTCTTACGAAAAAGCCAGCCAATCTGCAAACATCAACTCCATCAACCAATTAAGAAATGACAACACATTAAGAAATTAACAAAAATCCACCTTGACATTAATAGGCATTTAAACTGAAAATAAAATGTCAAAGGGACAATAAAGCTTTTTGGATATTTAAAAACTTTTAAAGCAGGAAGGAAGAGAAAAAGAATAAAAGGGCAGGAACATGAAATTGAGTTTGTGTCAGTATGGAGAAGTGATAATCCTTGATCAGGCTATTCTCAAAGAAAGATGTTTTATTTGTATTATTTTTTTTTGTGAAACCCCGAATAAAATTTATTTAAAAAGAAAAAAGAATTTACAACACAGCCAACCTCCCCACCAGTATTTATAGAGAAACGGCTGCTTCGATCACGCTTTGCTCGCATAAGCACAAAGCCGAAAGCACCAGCCTGAAGATGGCAAGTGGGACCTTGACAAAATGTTGTCAAGATACTCTCAATCTTACACGGGAAAAGACTGGAATACATCAAGACCTGCATATATATGTTTTCTTAAGTTTTCATGGGTATTTATATGTATGGTATTCAGCTCTGTTCAGGTATTTTCGCACATCATTATAGTTGTGCTTTTAAAGTTGTAGCGATTCTGCCGAAATGTCACTACAACTTTAAAAGCACAACTATAATGACGTGGGAAAATACCTGAACAGAGCTGAATACCATACCTACCTACCTACCTACATACATACATACATACATCTTCTAGTTTTTGTAACTCTCAATGGACTTATGCTGATTAAGATTTAATGATAACATTTTGTAAGCTGTAAATCATCTTAAAAATGAATTACAGATTGTTAGTAAATTTATTGATTGTTAGTAAATTTAACCAAAAACAAGAAACACAGATCTCAGCTTTCTTTTTTATGTTACTTTAAGGATTAGCATTATTTATGCAATTTCTCTACAACTCAATCCAAACAGATTTTATCTAATCTAGTTTATAGACAAATTAGTAGCATATCCAAGCTTATAGTACATAAAAAAATAATATTTTATTTTTATTTCCAAAATTGGAAGAAGCATAGCAGAAGCACTTCTCTTTTCATCTTGTTAGAGCCTTAATATGTAACAGCATTTTATTCCAAATTTAAATATATTTCTTGTACATAATTAAAATCAATAGAGCAATGCAAACAAAGAAAATTACAGAACACTGGCAGAGGGAACACCTTAATGGGCTTTAGCATTCAAGAGGTTGGGCCATTAACAGCAATTAACAGCAGAACTAGACAGAATGATTCACAGTACTTATTGAACTTTAGGCACCTAAAAACTTTCAAAAGCATAAATAGGAAGAATTTCAAACAATGTGTTCTTCGGTGAGGTAAATTTTAGTTTAATCTCCAAGTGACTTCATTTCTTTAGTGCAGGACGAAGGGAGAGAAATAAACTTGCACATACATCAGAATAATAGTGGAAAAGTAGGAAGGGAAATTCAGAAGTAGAGAAGGAAGGAAGAAGGGGGGAGGGAGTCCATTTTGTCCATTTTTAAACCCAAAATGGCCATAATAAATTAAAAGAAAATGCAGACAGCTCCTCTCCCCAAGCTATAGTAAAAAGAATTCTGAAAAAGAAAGTAATGTGTAATACAATGTAAAATAATAAAAGATATACTAATATAAACTCTCCATAACACAGCCAATGCTGGGCAAAGAATTCTGAAAAGTGAGTCCAAGGGGATTTCTAGAATGCAAATCAGCTAACTCTATTGGAATCAAAATAGATATGATGGTCTTGGAATTAACAGTCAATATTGAGTCTTAGCCTGTTTTCCTTATAAAATCCATGATAGTCTCTAGGTGCTCACTTGGAACTTCTACCAAATCCTCCATGGAAATGGAAAGAAATCCTAGAGCTACATCTCAGAATGTACAGGCCAGTTAAATGTTGAAGTTTATGACAATACAATTTGAAAAAAACCCCAAACAAGTATGATTTGCTTGAAAGGGTAGCCAGGAGAAAGCCTCTTCTGTCTAAAAAGAACATGGCAGCATGGCTTAGGTTTGCAAAGTTGCATTTAAGCAAATCACAAGACTTTTGGAATATTGTCCTTTGGACAGATGAGATCAAAGTGGAGATGTTTGATCATAATGCACAGTGCCATCTTTGGTAAAAACCAAACACAACATATCAGTACAAACATCTCATAACAACTGTCAAGCACAGTGCTGGAGGTGTGATGATTTGGGCTTGTTTTGCAGTCACAGACCTGGGCAACTTGCAGTCATTGAGTTGACCATGGACTCCTATGTATACCAAAGTATTCTAGGGTCAGGTGTGAGGCCATCTGTCTGACAGCTAAAGTTTGTCTGACATTGGATCATGCAACAAGACAATGATTCTAAGCACATCAGCAAATCTACAGCAGAAAAGGAAAGAATTGAGATCTTGCAATCTCCCGCCCGCTATATCTGAGAGAAAGAGAGAGAGGTGTTGAGGTTCACCCACAGCTGGTGCAGACAACAGCGGAATTGGACAGTGGAGAAGAACAGATGTCAGGTTTCCAGCAGTTACTCCAATTAAATCATGAGCCACTAGCCACACTCCCAAAACTTGAAATGATTTATTAGAAGTTAACATGCCAGCGTTAGCTTGGGCATAGCTGACTCTGAGATATGTAATTCACTGTCACCCTTGATTCTGCTTCCCCCCACACTCCTCTGGGTCATCATTCAACGAAACACATCCATAACCAAGAGTCATCAATCATGCTCTCCAATTAGATTTTTGTGCGGCAGAAACTTCAGTCATCTAATCAGTTTCTGAAGAAAATATGAATGGAATGTACTTTCAATTCCACACTGCTGCCTGCTCTTTGAAACTCCCCCCTTCTTTCTGTTGACAACTATAAAACATGTATACAAAATATTTTATGAGTTGACATTCGGTTTCCCTCACTTCTTGAAGGTGACCTGTACAACACACAAAAAACAAATTGATTACAGATATGAAACCTTATGTTCACAAAACCCCGCCAGGCTTGGTTGGATTTTCTGCATGGAACCTTGCTACAAGGCAAATGCCTTGGATGTTCCTACTCTTTATCCATGATGTCTCTGATAAGGGGTAGCTCTTCCACATGATTAAATATTTGAGTTGTCTCCTGTGCCACTTTGAATTGGGGATTCGCTGCACCTCATAATGGGTTTAGCCTCCTATGACCATGGGATCTGGGAGCTCATGAGGTAAGGGCTTCAGCATTGATCTGATCACAGGTTTTAATATGCTACTATGGAATATTTTCCCTAACAATCTTCAATTGAACCATGACTGGGTTGATGATCTTTACTATGGGGAATGGTCCCATGAAGTTTGACCCCAATTTCTTGCTAGAGAATCTTAACCTTAGAAATTTGGTGAGGGATAGATCTTCTCCCTCAACTGGAATGGTCATTGCAGGGCTCGGTGTTTGTCTGCCTGTCTCCTATAGGTCTGTGCACTTTTGCCAGTGCTTTTTTGACATTATCCCAAGTTGCTTTCAGCATTGACATCCAATCACTCAGGCTGACTGGGTGGGGAGGTCCCTTGGATACTCAGGCAATGAGGGATATAGACTAGGGATGAAGTCTATACCACTTACTACCTGGAAGGGGGTGGTCCCATGCTACTGTGAACAGCATTATTGTACGTAACCTCCGTGAAAGGCAGGAGGTCCACCCAATTGGATTGCTGATAATTCACATAGCACCTCAGATACTGCTCTACCATGGCGTTCAATCTCTCCACCACCACCCCATTGGTGCTTGAATGAAAGGCCAAGCTAAGACCCTGGGATGACCCAATAGAGCACAGGAACTCCCTCCAAAATTTGGCCATGAATTGGACCGTCCGGGTGAGATAATTCTCCATGGTACTCCATGCATGTGGTAGATGTGCTTCAGGAACAGTTTGGCTAACTAGCGGGCTGAGGATAGTCTGCTGCAAGGTATGAAATGTGACTGTTTGGAATATATCTATTAGAATCCAGATCACCATGTTTCCCCCACTTTTAGACAACTCCTATGAAATCCATTGCAATCTCTTCCCATGGCCTCATCAGCTCAGCTACCATTTGTAGTAGTCTGGGGGGTTTTCCTGGTCATTTTTTTCATCACAGCACAGATAACACACATGTCTTTCTTTATGCCAGGCCACCAGAACTGCCTCCGAGCCAAGTGTAAAGTCTTTAAGAACCCAAAGTGGCCTGCCGGCTTGGCATCATGGCTCCTCTGAAGAACTAGGGTGTGTAGGAATTCTAAGACATTTTGTCCCCTTTCACACCAGATTATTTCTTTTTGTCAAGGTGTGTTGATTGTCCCAGAACCAGGGGTCTGCTAGCATTTCGTAATTAGGTCATGCATTTTTGGTTTTGCATTTCGTAATTAGGTCATCTGTGGGTTGGTCTTGCCAGTCACGGCATTGTCATCTGGTGGTTACTTGGGCAGCTATTTGGGCAGGGGGGATGATGGCATTTATGACCTTCTTCCTTTCATATTTGTACTGGGGCATGCAGGAGAGGGCAGAAATTCCTCCCCCACATGATGTGTTTTAGCACAAAGTCGAATTGGTTGAAGTATTGAGCCCATCGGACATGTTTGGATGATAGTTTTCATGGGGTCCTAAGGGCTTCCAAGTTTTTATGGTCAGTCCAGACTTTGAATGGTCTCTGTCCCCCTTCCAGCAAGTGGTGCCAGGTTTGCAGTGCCCATCTTACTGCAAAAGCCTCTTTTTCCCATGCAGCCCATTGTATTTCTGTGTTTGTGAACTTGCAGGAAGTGTAGGCGCAGGGCTGTAGGCTTCCTTGGTTGTTTCTTTGAAGTAACACTGCTCCCACTGCCACGTCACTGGTGTCTGCTTGAATGACAAAGCGTTGTTTGGGGTCAGGATGCTTCAGTACTGGTTCTTTTGCAAACAGTTCTTTCAGTGTTTCAAATGCTTTTTGGCAGGTTAGGTCCCACTGTAGGGGTTGTCCTGGGTGGGCTTTTGTTCCTGGACTACCTGTCTTTAGGAGGTCTGTCAAGGGTTTGGCAATCCTTGTGAAGGAGCGGATGAATTGTTGGTAGAAGTTTGCAAACCCCAAGAAGCTTTGTAACTATCTGAGGGTACGAGGGGGCTGCCAGCACAGAACGGCTTGTACTTTGACTGGGTCCATCTCTATGCCCTCATTGGAGACTCGGTAGTCCAGGTAGTCCAACTGTGCATGGTGAAATTCGCATTTCGACAGCTTGACATACAGGTTTGCTGCCAGAAGTTTTTCCAATACCTGGAAGACTAGGAGTATGTGGTGATCCATTGTCTCAGTGTAGATGAGAATGTCAACCAAGTAGACAAGAGCCCCCTTATAAAGATATCCGTGCACCTTGTATATTAACTCCAGGCATGACCTTGAATTGGAAACTCCCTAGGGGGCAGTTGAATGCTCTTTTCCATTAATCTCCCTCCCTGATGTGGACTCGATAGTATGCTTAGCTGAGATCTAATTTGGTAAAGACCTTCCCTTTGGCCAGGTGGGATAGCATGTCCTTCATGAGTGGGAGCAAGTATAGATTGTGCATGCACAGTCCACACATTCTCATAGTTCCATCTTTTTTTTTTCTCTGAATAGGACTGGGGCTGCAACTCATGGTTTGGCTGGCTCGATGAACCCTCTTGCTCAGATTTTGTTTATATATTTGCACATATCTTGCATTTTCTGGGGCGTCATGGTGTACATTTTGGATTTTGCCCCAGGAATGATTTATTTGGTGCAGTCTGTCTCACGATGGGGAGGAAGGATGTCACACTCAGTCTCACTGAATACTTCAGCAAGGTCTTGATATTCTCTTGGGATCCATTTGACCTCTGGGGTTTTGTCAGAGGTGGCTGCCAGTTGTTCTGGTGAACCCTCTGGAAGGGTTCCCTATATGGGTGGTGCTTCTATTTTATGGTGAGGAAGGGTTGGGGTCCCTGCTTATACATACATACATACATACATACATACATACATACATACGTATTTTTTTCTTAAGTTTATATCTATCGATCTGTCTGTCTGTCTGTCTGTCTGTCTGTCTGTCTGTCTATCTATCTATCTATCTATCTTTGGTTATTCGGGTTTTCTCCCACGTAAGATTGGCAGTATCTAGGCAATGTTTCGATGAAGTCTCATTCATCATCTTCAGGCTTGTGTCTTCGGCTCTGTGCTTCTCAGAGTGATGTGAGCTTGCAGCTGCTTCTTCCTTTTAACTGCCAGTGGGGGTGGGACTTGATTGGGTGGGGGCTTGGCTGTGTTCTGATTGGGTGGGAGGGTGTTCTCATTGGTAGGGGTTTGGCTGTGTTCTGATTGGTTGGGGTGTTGGCCGTGTTCTTATTGGCTGGAGGCATGTTCTGTTCAGGTGGGGGCTTGGTTGTGCTCAGGTTAGTCTTAGTTGCTGGGGGATTTGAGCTGGTGAGCTGTGATCCTGCTGTTTGGCTTCGAGTTCATGGTCGTGCTGCATCTTCATGGTGGGTGTCAGTTTGCTTCATGTATGGCTCAGAGGGGTTTGAAGTGGGTAGTGATGCAGCTGCAGTGTGGCTTCTGGTCCGTGGTCGTGTCTCATCTTCTGTGTGGGTGTGAGTCTGCCTTCTGCATGGAAGTGTGGTGGTGGCATCTTGTGTGGCCCTCATGGGTGTGAGTTTGGTGTCATTCTTCATGTTAGGTACTTGTCTGTTCATGAGGGCGTGTTTCCAAATGGCTGGTAGGCGGGATGTGTCATCTCGTTTATTCATGCTGTGTGGGCGTTTTTCTATCTCTATGGCTTCTCTGATTATTCTGCTGTTGAAGTGTTTGGTTTTGGCGTTAGTTCTGGTATTTTTAAAGTCAATCTCATGTCCTGTGGCTTTGAGGTGTTAGACCAGGGAAGAGGTCGGTTCTTCTTTTTTGACTGAGTTCTTATGTTCAATGCGTGCACTTATTCTTCTGTTAGTTTGTCCAATGTATGTGGTGGGGCAGGCAGTGCAAGGGATTTCGTATACTCCTTTGGTTTTCTAATTTGATTTTGTCTTTGGGGTTTCTTAGGATGGTGGATATTTTTCTGTTTGTGTAGAATGCTGTTTTAATGTTGTGTTTTTGGAGGATCTTGCTGATTTTGTCTGTAGTGCCTTTTATATATGGGAGGAGGGCTTTGCCATTCTCTTGTTCTCTGTCTTGGATTTTGGTTGGGGTTTCTTTTTGGATTAGGTGGATAATCTTCTTTCTTTGGAATCCATTGGCTGTTAGTACGTTGATGAGAGTGTGTAGTTCAGTTTTTAGATGTTGTTCATCGGCTAAGCATTTTGTTCTGGAGATGAGTGTCTCGGCTACGGAATTGATCTGTGCTGGGTGGTGGTGTGAGAGTGCATGTAGATAGTGGTTTGTATGTGTTTTCTTCTGGTAGATGGTGTGTCCTAGGGAGCCATTGGATTTTTTGTATACCAAGACATCTAGGAAGGGAAGTTGATTGTTGGCTTCTGTTTCCATGGTGAATTGTATTTTGGGGTGTAGGCTGTTGAGGTGTGTGAGGAAGTTGTTCAGTTTTTCTTTCCTGTGTGGCCAGATTATGAAGGTGTCATCTACGTATCTGAGCCAGAGTTTGGGTTTGTGATCATATTTTTCTAGAGCTTGTGTTTCAAAGTGTTCCATGTAGAGGTTTGCGATGACAGGTGAGAGGGGTGATCCCATGGGTGCTCCTTCTATTTGTTTGTATTTTTGTCTGTTGTAGGTGAAGTATGTATTGGATGGGCAGTGGTTGGTCAGATCTAGGATGTGCTTGTGGGGGTTGTATTTGTTTTGGATGGCTGTCAAGGCCCTATATATCCTGTTTTACACCCAATTTTATGGTAGCATACAAACTTAAAGGGAAATTTCTGAATGCATTGTTCCCAAATATCCTTGAATTCTTCCAATGTTAAAATACTTTTCTCTATTCTATATTAATGGATCTTTTCTCCTTTAATTATAATATTTAGTCCTTTGTGGTTGCCTCTAGTGTCCAGCCTTCAAAGTTTCCTCTTATCATATTTTTCTCTAATCCACAATATTTTCCCACAGGAAAATTTATTAGATACTCATATATTTTAATAGGATTTTAAACACCTCACAGGAAGGATTCTTATAGTTAGTTTCAAAATCCTATGTCCAATATATCTGACCCTTTAGTCCATTTAAAGCTTTCCAAAATTACCATTCTAATTATTATTCTGCTGTTTTAGAAAAAAGTTAAGTTCTTAAACTTATGTGAAACCCCTTTCACTAAGGATAGAAGGAGAATCATCCAGTATGACGCAACTTGTCATTCTTAAGGTTCTTAATTTCCAAAAAGCAATTATAGAGCAATTTCCTAAAATAACACAGGAAGCGGTTGAACCAAGTATCTGTTTCAGAGCTCTGGAAAAGCAACTTTCCCACTCCTAAGCCCAATGAAACCATTGTTATACTCACAGGGAGTATCTGTGTGGAGCATTTATGGTTAATCTTAGTTCCTTCCCTTCATCTGGTGAGGAATGTTGAGATGCTGATCCATTTTCTGGTTCATCATTCTACCACAGTCATTGGCAATTACAAAGCCCACCAACATATTTTTTCCCAAATGACCTCTAAGATTCTTATTCTTGGGAATAAGAATAAGAGGGTCAGGATGGGGCAAAACAGTACCATGGAATAGACACATGCACAGAATCAGTCACAATGGCAGAGATTAATGAGAGTGGTAACTCTGCAAAGTGCCAAATAATGCTTAGACAGTGTCTATAGATAGAATATTTGCAAACTCCAGCAACTCCAGAAAGATAATATATCTCATGCATTAGATGTTCTTAAGCAGAGACAACCATCCTTCTATGATCCTTTGACTGGATTCCAAGTAGGGAACTGACTTCAATGGCTATACATCCCTTTCTATCTATGATATTTTTCTATCATCAAATGCAACATTCTATGATATTTTCACAGGTAGGAATATAACATAATAATAATATAGAATCCACTGGGAGCAAATTTAGCTGCTGAACTCCTATCAGACTCTGCAGAAACATGAATGCTAGCACCAAATAAAGGCTCCTACCATTAATGTTTCCCGGTCAAAAACTGCAAAGAAAGGTATCTGAAAAGAAAATATGCTACTGAGAATAAGTACTTGCATATAAAAGGCAGTCATTATCTCTTAAAAACACATCAATTGGGGAAAAGGTATATAAAAACTTGAATTCAAAAAATCCAAAACCACAGTCTCATCACATTACTGATCTCTTCTTTCTTATCCATTTTCTCTTTATTGCATGAATAATGAAACTGCAAAAGCAAATATTATTTAATGTTGCCTGATAAATAAATTCTATTGGCCTTTTATGATCTTCAGAATTTTTGAATATATATTGCACAACTGCAACACTTAAGCCTTCCATAAATTCATCTCTCATTTTTTCTCCTTTTCCAGCAGTTACAACTAAAACTTAAGGGTAAGTTAATGGCCCTTGGAAGGTGCTAAGCCAGACGTTTTCCTTAATAAGGTTTTTTGGTCACTCAGAGACAAGGTATTCCCATCAATGAGGTGCTGAAAACATCTGATTTATCTTATTAATGCAGAACAGCAATTGGTCTCTTACTTTGCAATATTAGATTTATTAAAAAAAATATTCTGTTCTTATGGTTTTTATTACAGTAGTAGCTCAAGTGGCAAACACACATAATACTCCTTCCTCTTCTTCCTTTCTTCATAACAACAACCTTCTAAGATGGGTTGGGCTGAGAAAGAGAGAGTGACTGGCTGAAAGTCGCTCTGCTGGCTTTCATGTCTAAGGCAGGACTAGAACTCATACTCTCCTGGTTTTTAGACCAGCACCTTAACCACTACATTTCTGGTGTTTCCACTGCTGGGCATGCCAAAAGAGGTAGGCAAAGCAAAGCAGAGTAGAAGAAGGTGGAAAGTTCAGAATACCTCAGAAGTGAGACATATTTTTTGCTTCACCAAATTGCTTTGAAGAATTCTTCACTCAAGTATTGTGAAAGCAAAGCACACGTCAAAGCTTTGCACAGCCATATTAAGGACAAAATTATAAATTGTGTCGTAAACAGAAATGGCTCACATGTGTTCACACCCCTTGCTCCAAAGGGCATGAGAATGAAATGTTAGATAAATAGGCAGAAAACTTCCCTTGTTTTAAAGTTCCAGTTTCCAACAGAATTTGAAGAGACAGGAGACTCAAGAATTGAATTAAATCAACATTACATGAAGATTTTCTAGAAATAATAAACAGCTCAAAATTTCTGAGACAGGCCTGAAAGTATTTAAACTTTGGGCAAAAAAAAGATTGACCTGGAAAAGTCAAGAATAGCTTCTACCTAATGTGTATATGATTCATTTTTGTTAGCATTTCATCTTGGGATTGTTCTTAATGTTGTGGGAAGACACTTTAATGGATTCTTCCTTCTTTAGGCAATAAGTAATATGCTTGAGCAATGAGCAAATCTATCACAATTTCTTTTACAGGCATCCCATTTCAACTCCTGTTCTTTATATATATGAAGTCTAATTATGCACAAGGATAGAAGCTGCAAATACATTCTGTTTTCGTCTACAGTATAGACACATTGCCATTTCTCTAATATATCATGCTTACCTGAGAGACTGTGAAGCAATTAAAAGAATTAAAACTCCTAAAACAGATAAATGATACAGCAAATATAGAATGTTCAAGCATTTCATTCAATAAGGTTTCCTTCTTTGAAAAAAAAAAGGGGGGTATACAAAACAGGTGTAAAGGAATTTTAAATGCCTCAAACTAAGAAAAAAAATCCATATTTTCTTGTTTGAAGAGAAAAAAGCAAACATGCTTCCTGCAATGGTTTGTAAGGGAGAAATGATTTGCATTCAGTTTCATTCTGAGTTTCTACATTAAAAGGGAGGGTGGGGGGAAAACACTATGTTCTAAGGTAAGGTTTAGATCTACAGGCATAAGCTGCCAAACAGGATAAAATGCAAACCTTAAATACAAGATGATAACCAGAAACCATGTTTAAAAGATTAAAGAACTGAAGAAATAACTTGTTTATTCCCACTGAAGAAAAGGTCAAAGACAGACCCTCAGGCCCAGCTGCAGGTATTATTTCCATATGCATCAAGTTGCCTAAACTCTAAATTTGGATACTTTCAACCTTTTGTACGAAAGATGAACAATGAATATTTCATGCAGCACCATCATTCACTTGTGAATACCTTGGAAACTATTAAAATGCAAGCATAATAATATTGTCATCAGAGACAGGAAGAAGATGAAAAGCCAGAAAATCATGGCTATATTTCCTTTCCAGAAATAAAAAGCCTGGTCTTTGAAAAAAATATATATTTGAAAATGGATTTTTGAATAAGACTACATCTTCAGAATTAAAGAAGGACTAAAAGACTACTTGTTCATTTCCTCAAGGAGCAAGTACAATAGCCATAATCTGCTTCTCCCATTTTTAGTTCAATATTATTCAAAAATAAAGTTAAACTAATCCAGCGGTTTTAATAGCTTAGTGCTGCAATTTAGACTTCTGTTCAGAGTAAACAGGCATTCTTGCTTCTGCCTAGATTTTTCATGCTGCCTGGGACAAAGTTTAAAACAATTCCAGATTCTTCTTAATTGGAGAACCATAGTGAAAAGAAAGTGTGTGCGTGATGACAAAGTTGCTGTGTTAGAAAGACTGCCTGGAATCTGGGAAAAGCCTCTGAATCATAGACACAAGCAAGAAAACTCAGTGGCAGTCGCAAAATAATACAAAGAAGCTGAAAGCCTTGGAAAAGCTGGCCAAACAGATAAGACAAGCTCAAGCGGAACCAAAAGGCAGGAGGAAGAGTTTGACCAGCATCTGCAAAGAAGCATCCTAAACAAACCAACTTCATGGAACAGCCCAGGTAGAGTTTTATTAATCAATTTCAGGAAGAAAGAGAAGCTGTGCATGTTAGTGGGATGAATAGCTCCTATACTGCAAGTCATTAGAGAAGTTATGAAAAGGTTTCCAAATATAATTGGATTGTGTTTGGCTACAAGAGCTGAAGACATGGGAAAATGAGAAAAACCCATTAACCTAGGAAACAGTAGAAATAGGAAAGAAATTGCAGTGATAGGACAATACAGAACCAGGACATAGAACTATTGAAGTAGCAATTTATAGATGAAATAAGATAGAAATAGTTTTAGGAAACATATATAAATGTAAAGTGGTAAGAGAACCCTACGTTAAGATAAGCAATAAGAAAATAGGAAACAGGGATATAGAGTTAACATTAAAAAAATTAAAAATAGAATATTTACAAATATTTTATATTTATATAATGTTACAATTCCTAGTGGGGAAAAATAAACCAAAGTCTTTGTGTCTGTGGGCTGTACAAGAGCAAGAAAACCTTAACAATCTAGTTCATAAATACACAAGGGGGCAATTGACAGTGATGCAGGCTGACAGAAAGCATAAGCCTCATGCTGTCTGACTGACATACTCCGTTGCATCAGAAAATAAATCATAAAAAACAACACCAGCAACAAAATCCAAATTGGTAGAGAAGAGACAGAGAAATAGGGAGATACAAAGGGCTTTCTTAGCAGGCAGAGATGAGTTTTGCTTTGCTTCAGAATTACATTTAATAACATAATGCTTGTTTGATTTTTAGCTGCACAAATCAACCATTTACAAAGCTAAAGATGCAAATAATCCTTTTTCTTTTGACTGCCTGATAAATCCTCATCCATACCTAATCCATACCTAAGATAAATCCTCATCCATGCCTAATCCATACCTAAAATAAATCCTCATCCATACCTAAGGAATGCATGTCTAGGAACCTGTTGCCATCTTCAGATTTTTAGAAAGGTGCCTCGAACACCATCACCAAAGGGCTATGGTAAATTACAAAATCTTTGAATGATTTCTGCATTATTTATGTGTGAACATTTAATACTAACTTGTGTCTCCATAATCACAACATAGGAGACCCAGGTTTTTACATGGCAATTATAAAGCATGACGCATAGCTGGCTGGGTTCAATCATGCATTAAGCTCAAACCAGTGAAATCAGTGTGAAAACAAAATTTTGTTTTTATGAAAACAAAATTCTGTCAAAATTTTGGAATATCCTGTTATTAGCAGTAGGAACATAGTAATCTGATAGTTGCGTTCATATGATACAGGACTAGAATCCTGTAATCATCCTAAAATACTGGAAAGAGACCAAGGTGGCAAGATTAAGAAAAAGCTTTTTTTTTTCTGTTTCTTAATGTGGACATCAAAAATAGCTGGCAGTCAGTCCACTTTTTGCCACATCTGTTTTGAATCTTTCTGACACTTGCTGCAAAACTAGGGGCAATCTGATGTTGGAGAGTGGCTGTTGTGGAAAACCTAGAATTTCTCTAAAATCCATTAGTATTAGCTGTAGAGGAAGTTTAGGAATGTGTGCTTTGAATGGATGGAACAAATGGTAGCAAACTGTTATTACTAAAAATTTGAAATGCTTAGCTGTAAATCATGTTAAAATATATATATTTAAAATACAGCATAAAAATCCATGATTCCCAACACTAGTACCTTAAGTGAAAAATTCACAAAAATCTAAGCTTATAGCCAATCGTCCTAGCCAGTTCATGTTCACAAAATCTGTCATTTAAATTGTATGGTATAAATTTTACTGATTGTAATAAACAACATGTCAAATCTTGTCAGTCAAGTTACTGTTGGCATTTTGATATTTTACTTCAGGAATACTATGAAAATTGCCTAGTGCTCAATTTATTTATCGCTTGGCATGCTGAAAAATAGTAAGCAGCTACAAAGTCTCCTTAATATCCATCTACTGGCATATATATTTACACAAGATTTTATTTTTTTAAAAAAAAAATATACTTCCTGTTGCAATTAAAAATAAGTACTTGAGCAGAGAAAATATTAATACATCCTTTTGTGTTATCCAAAGGATCATTTGATGAGGACAATCAACAAACGGATGGCAGTGAATTGCATTGGGCAATAATGAAATTATTTTTTTCAATTAATAAATCAATAGTTATTAATTGGTTTTAATAGAGTAAGGATCATAAGGATCAAAAGCTTATTTGTATAAAGTTCTGCTAATATGAAGGGCAATGTTCTGTTGAGATGCAGAAATCTCCCTATATATGTATGAAGAGAAAAGAAATGTTTCGGAATAGGCAGAACTTCATATCAGGACTACTAGAATTGCTGCTTATTATATTTACTTCAGATAATATGATTAAAATATGCACTTGATTTATTTCACTCAAATTTTGACTTCATGAAATTAAAACAATAATGGAATGATCCATCATTGGATTTCTCTTAAACACAGAACAAAGTCATGTTTAAATCTACTTATGCTATGTAAAATTGATTTATGCTAATGCGGTATTACTGTTGCTTCAGTGGGCAAAAAACAAGAATCATAACAAACAAGAAGAAATGTACAGCTGAATTACTATATATTTAAGGAGAAACTTACTAACAGTGAGGGCAATTAACCTGTGGAACAGTTTTCCTTCAGAAATTTTGGGTGCTCCATCACTGGAGGATTTTAAGATGATAATAGACAGTCGCTTATCTGAAATGGTTCTCCTGCTTGAGCTGGGGCCTGGACCAGAAGACCTCCAAGATCCCTTCCAGCTCATTCTATTTTATTCTATAATATCAAAAAAAGAGAAGTCATAAGAAAAAAAAAACTTTTGAGATAATATCTAAAATTATATTTATAAATCTTACTCTGGCTATGCCCTACCTAACCATGACACGATCATTCCATTATAACACTTAGTTTCCCTCTTGTCTCCATGATATTCCCTTCCTCTTATGCCCAATGTGATTGAGAGCTTTAAATAGTCAGTAAATGTACTGGTAACACAATAGTACTTTGCCCATTTATTCCAGCATCATCAAATAATACCTTCAACATGAGTAAAATGTTATATTCTTTGTCAATTATTATCATGCAAGGAAGTCATTTGACAAGAAAGGAAACAGGAAAGTAATGCTTGTTTTGTTTTTTGTTTTTACTCAAGAATGGGTGAAAAACTAGCGGATTAATCTAGCGGATTAAGACCATTTGGCACATTTAGTTAAATATGCATACTGCATACCCCGGCTGCATGCATATGTACATATATACTGTATGTCAACTCATAAAATATTTCTATGGTCTTTTTAGAGTTGCCAACAGAAAGGGGGGGGGGGCAGTGTGGCAGCTTGCAAACCAAAAGTGCATTCCATAAATAGTTTTCAAAGATAGTAAAAGATAGTAACTAGGTGACTGAAGTTTCTGCTGTGCAATATTCTAACCAGACAGCATGATTGATGACTCTTGGCTATGGATGTGTCCCATTGAAGAATTTGAATTATGATACACCCAGGGTCATGGGTGACAATGAATTATGTGTCTCAGAGTTGGCTACACCCAGGCAGTGCCAGACATTGTAACTCCCAATAAATCCTTTTGAAGTTTTGGAAGTTTGGCTCAAGACTTATGATTTGAATGGGCTTAACTGCCAGAATCCTTACACTGTACATACACAGTGGCTGGCTGAAACTATTGTGAGGTATGATTGAACAACAACTGAGAACCACATATAATCTTCTTAATATAGTGAATTGTGTGATCTGTTCTCAAATTACAAACTAAACTGAAATTTTATGACATATTTTTATAGGTGTTTTTGTGTGTGTTTTTTGTAATTTTCTAGGTGGCATAACAAAAGAAGAACAAGTTTAAGGATCTTGTGCAATACAGTTTGTTCTACAGGTTTCTATTCTGTTTAATATTTTATGATAAAATGATACTTTATAATAAAACAAAGGAAGTTTAGAAAACTGCCTTTGAGAGAATCTGTTTCTGATGTCTCACCAAAATGATTGCCAGATGGAAACACAAGATGTGTCCAAGTTCTGAATATAATTAAGATCAGCATTTCAATACAACAACAGTCAGAGGCAGGTACCAGCATCTAATTACTGTGAAGAGATTAATGAACTTTGGAAAGACCAAAGCCTTTCTTCTCATTAATTTGGAGTGGATTGGATGCTTGTTCACATTATCAGTTAAGAGAACCACCAATAAAACTATTTGGGAGTGTGGAGATTTTAACATGTAAAGCTACAACATTATGACCCAGAGAAGCAAAACAATTGTTTTATACTTAGGATCAGCACTATAATTAGCAAATAGGCTATTATAAATAAATGAAAACAGGTAGTCCTTGACTTACAACAGTTCATTTAGTGACCATTCAAATTATACTGAAAAAAGTTACTTATTACCATATTTTTACACTTACTACCTTTGTAGTAACTCCATGATCATGTGATCAAAATTCAGGTTCATATTTATGACCACTGCTATGTCCCAAGATCTTTTGCGACCTTTTGATAAGCAAACTCAATGGGGAAGTCAGATTCACTTAATAACCATGGTACTAACTTATCAACTGCAGTAATTCACTTAACAACTGTGGCAAGAAATGTCATAAAATGGGTCAAAACTAACTTAACAAAAGTGTGGCAAGAAATGTCATAAAATGGGTCAAAACTAACTTAACAAAAGTCTCACTTAACAACAGAAATTTTGGGCTCAATTGTGTTAATGTCAGGTTGAAGAAATCAGGAACCATCAGAATTCAAAAAAACTACAAGCTTATTTATTTCATGCTATCTATACACAAGAATCTGAAAAACCAACAGTCAAGGCAAATTGGCACCAAGGATAAATTAGGTCTCTAATTCGGGGGGGGGGGTGTTTAGAGACGCATGATGATGACGCATGATGATACATTTGGTCCCAGGCTAAGAGTCAACCTGATCATCTCCTGCCATTCAAACCTATAACCAGCTCACCTCTTCTTATACTGGAGCTTTGTATTACAAATATGAGATTCTACATTTTTATTGTATAAAAACTACCTTTTATATATGGTTTTGGGAATAATCAGATGGCTTATATTGTACACTCCTCTATAGCTTAGACCTAGGCAGCAGGTGAATGGGTACATCAGAAAACCTGCTTTTCCCATTGAATTTCACTAGCTCTTCACAAATCCCCAAAGATATCTAAAGAAACTGTGTACTAATTCTAGTATCTTAGTATCCTAATATATTTATACTAACCCTAGTACTACTCCTTGGTAGCTTCGCTGAAAAGGAAATCAATGGGAATGAAAGATAGTTCAGACATTTATAAGACATACAGTCGTGTTCTCATAAGAAGGGCAGCAGATACAATTGGCAAAAGTGGACAATTGTTAAATACCTGTGTTGACATGTTAAGATTAGAGACAATTCCAGGAAGAAGATTAGTTAAAATTATGAGCATAAAGGTAGGTAGCTATTTAAGCCTAAAATAGTCTGAAGGCAAAGGCTAAAACAGGCTGAGGACATTGCCAGTGGCTGTTGAATGTGATCTTGTGCTTTTAATCTAAAGAAAAAGTGGCTAGTGAGCCTAAGATGTATTGCTTAGTTTTTTGTACTGTTAAAGTTAATATTACACCCAACTGTTGTATTGTTTGATTTTCTCTGACACTGACCCTTTCAACATTTTCACCAGGTAATTGCTAAGTGGGGTAAGATCAAGTGCTCAAGAGTGAGACCTAGAAGGGCATTGAGCAACCTAACATATCATTATAAAGTTCATGCAGGCTGTGCTAGAAGATAGAAAGAAGAAACTTTAGCTCACAGATGATAATCAGCTGGATCCAGGCCAGTTCCTAATCTACTTTACTGGCAAACATTAATCTTTTTCTTAAACCTAGATAGTTCTAGTTCTATAATTCAGCAACACATAGGAATACATACAGGGATGGCATTCAAATTTCTTAACAACTGGTTCTGTGGGTGTGGCCTAATTTGTGGGTGTGTCTTGGTGATCACGTGACTGGCTGGGCATGGTTTGTATGAGTGGGCCCAGCCAGTGGCATGATTTGTCGGTTCTCCGAACTCCGCAGAATTGTAACAACCAGTTCTATAGAACCAGTCCATACCAGTAGAATCCCACCCTGGATACATATATTCCAGTATACCCATGCATTAATCTCATATCATAACTTGCTACATTTATTTAGAGTTGTTCTAAGGTTACAAGCATAAGAGTAGCTTAAAATGTTCACTTGGGACATTTGCATCAGGCTGTACCTGATTATCAGGCTGCTTTGAAAAGAATACAAAATAATTAGTCAGGGCAGGAAGTGAAATTGCTTGACTATTCTGATAAACCAAGCCTGAAATTGCTTCTTATTGTCTTTTAAGGGAATTAAAAAGAAGAAGAAACTGGAAAGCAATATGGCCTTTGAATCAAGTCCCTCAAATTTATGCATGAATCCCTCTCATTCTACCCTTAAATAAAATGAGAAAGTGAAGAGAGAGAGAGAGAGAGAGAGAGAGAGAGAGAGAGAGAGAGAAAGTGTTATGCCCCTGTCAGAATGACTTGGAGGAGGAAACCAAACAGCTGACAGGGAGTGGGAGTGTGACTCTGTTCACTGTGGAAGAAACTGAGGAAGGGCAAAGTCCAGCCGGGCAGAGCAGGGAACCAGTAGAGCAAGGGAGAGGGAATTCAGAGGATCCAAGCCCCTCCCGCCCTGCGTCTTCATCCTAGGGCACCAGGGAGGAACAGAGAAGAGAGCAAAGTGGGTTGCGTGGCTTATGGAGAAGGAAAGGACCCTTATTCCCTTCACTAGCTGCATCTGGGAACATAGTGTATAAAAAAGGAAGCTGCACTCAGCAAGCTGTTGGGAGAATTTATCTTGTATCGTAGTAGCTTATCGCTGTTCCTGGCGTCTTCCCAACTGTGTGAGTTTTGCCGTGCTTTTAAGACTGAAATTCCTTCTCCTGCCCTGTCAAGCTAATTACTTCAGTTTAGTTTGTTTGGATTTTAAGTTACAGTTTGTGCGTACCTTGTTTTGGACTGAATTTTCTACAGTTAGAGTCTGTTCCTGGGAGTTTTTCTCGAGCCGAAGGTAACTTGGCCTTTCGGGGCAAAGCTGGAGATAATAAAGGGACTCTTATTACTTATTTGACTGTGTTGCCTTTGTACCATGTCCTGGGTCATCACAGAGGGAACATTTATATTTCTAAATAAGCTATGAATAGATGCTTATTTGGACATAATATTTTGCAGTACAGAATTCAGCATAATCTTTGGATATAATAAATCAATAAAATATAATGTCTCTTTCCAGATGAGGTTGGCTTACAATGATTTCATGAATTCATACTCTTGACAGCAATACATAGATTATTTGCATTACCTTCTTCTAGGATGTGGTTCCTTGAATGGGAGCCTGTGTGCACACACGCAAATGCACACACACACACACACACACACACACAAATAATTCTTCAAAGAAATCCCATCTAAGTAAACCTGACTCTGTTCCTAAGATTGTACAAGATCAGCTGAGAGCTACTCCTTACTAATAAACACTAGCATTTTTACTTTGAAAATCAGGTGCCCATAATCTGCAACCCTAAAAATCTGTAATTTTAATTGTTAAAAGCTTTACTACAAGGACCCCTCCCTTGGATATTTTAATAAATGCACCTCTGTTTGGTCAATTATTTCTAATGAATATTTTTATTATTTTTAGAATGTTAAAAAGCATTGCAAAAATAGTTTCTCCATTAAACAGTCCAATAATAAGCCCTTTAAATTCTCTATTCATCCCGCTAGGGTACTTTAGTTAAGATATTGGCAAGATAAAATATCTTTTATGCGGGTTATCATGAAAGGCTAGGCTAAATATACAGAATAGTTTATTTTAGTCCAAGCAGCTTCCTTGGCACAAAAGATTGCATCATGAACCAGGGCTGCTTTTAATGGACTTGTATTTTTTCTAGATAATGAGCACAATTTGAATTCAGTTTGCATTCACAGAGTAGATGATGCCAAGGCACAGCTGCTGGTCCTATTCCATTTCTTATGTGATGGCATTTTGTACAAGTCTTCCGGTCTGAAATTAAAAATAGTATCTTATCTGTTGAAGTACATTAGAAATAACCATCATTTAGCTGAAATCAATACTTATGCTATCATGGTAAATATATTTGTTTGAAAACATTTGTGCTACTGAAATAGCAAAACCAATTTAAGAAGGAAGGAAGGAAGGAAGGAAGGAAGGAAGGAAGGAAGGAAGGAAGGAAGGAAGGAAGGAAGGAAGGAAGGAAGGGAGAGCCAGTTGGTCTTGTGGTTAAGGCACCAGGCTAGAAAGCAGTAGACCATGAATTCAAATTCCAATTTAGCCATGAAAGCTGGTTGGGTGACTTTGGGCCAGTCACTATCTCTCCACCCAATCCACCATCCACCACTCAGTTGAACAATCCATTGTTTTTGTGGGGAAAAAGGCTGAGGAACATGTGTTGGATATGTTCATGTCCTAGGTTGTTTGTAAAAAATAATAAATGTGGGACACAAATAAGTACATAAATATGGAAGGGAGGGAAGGGGGCCATAGGATATATGCCAGTTATTTTTGACATTTTTCCTCTATAATCACAAAAAAGGGATTAAGCATGTACCCAAATATTGTATGGTTTGGGTTTCGGTTTTACATTTTTACCAAGTTGTCATGTAGTTCTTTGCTATTCTGTCACCATCGTTTCCATTGATTATAACCTTAAAAACAATTTATTGTATTCAGCAAACTCAGTACCATATAACAAATTAATTGCATTTACACTGCTATCAAAAATATTCACTTTCTTTCATATTTTCTGACATTTTTCCTCTCTCGGTCACTGAATGATATCAGAACTTCATGTGGATCCTACTGATGCATAAAAAGAATCTTAATGATTAAGTAACATCAATGTTTGTTCCATGTTTAATTTATCTCATAAACCAATGTACTGAATATATGATGTGCCACTTTGAAAAAATAATCTTGTCCTCTTGATTCAATCAGTGTAATTAAAAGGATAACTGGAGTTGGTTGCATGATTATTCAACATCAGGGCTAATTATAAACCTCATGAAATATAAATCTGATAAAAATATTGGTACTACTGATCATAATGAACTTCTCACTACATAGATCCTATAATAAAGCGTCATGCCCTACTTGGTCTCCCTAACAACATTATTAAATCTATCATTCTAGAAAAGTTTATTGATCCATTTCTAATGCCCTGGAATGTGGGCCTGGAGACATAGAAAAGACATCCAACAATAGTGAACCTTCCAAAGAGGGTTCTTCCTATCAAAATTATTCAAAAAATACATTATAATGCAGGAAGTCACAAAAAATTATAGAATACCATGAAGAGATCTGCAAGCTTCCCTCACTTTAGCTAAAGTCTTGATTCTATCATTATAAAAAAACATGAGATGGGTGATAAACCATAATAAATCAACAAGGTAGATGTCGGTGGTCACAAAGAGCAATGATGTTCATCTGAAGTTTGCCAAAATATGCTGGACTTATGATCTAAGCTTAATGAGAAAAGTGTTATAGATAGAGGAGTCAAAAATACAATTTTTAGGTAACATGGATGCCATTATATCTTGAATAAATCAAATACTACATTTCATAACAAGAACATCATATTCTCCAACAGACATTGAGGTGAGTGTATTATGGTTTGGGCACTACCTAAGGATCTGGACAATTTGCAATTGTTGAGGAAGCATGAATTCTTATTTAAGTCAGAGAATTCTAATGAGAATATGGGGGCACCTGTCTATCAGCTGTAGTCCAAGACAGTGATTGCAAACATACAAGCAAAATAATGAGTAAAGAACCATTCCAGTGTTTTGGAATGGTTATATCAAACTACATACCAAAGTCCATATCAACACTGAGAGAACATTCACTATCCAGGAAAGTTCTCAGTCTCAATAAGATTTGTAGTAAGTAGAAAGATGATGTGATTGGTACTTGTTTCTTTGTAATACCTATGTCATATGAGTCTGAGTTTACTTTAAAATTATTATCAACTCAATTACATGTTATTTCAATGTACAAATAAATTATGTTTGTCTTGTAAATGTGTTATTTTATAGATTAAACATGCTTACTTACTATGATATGCTTACTTACTAAAAACATTCAATGAGTTTCTGTAGGAGCAAACAGGAATTCTATACAATCCAGTTTCAAATCCGTAACTATTGCTATTGCTGGGTTATTTCATGTTACCTTAACAGGGTAGAAATACATAAAGAGAATTTATTATCGAAAGAACTCAGCTCACAATGTACCTTTGTCTCACTTAGTACTAGAATTTTAAATTCTTGCAGCATTTAAAACTCTACACCTTTTGCTGGCTCAGAATTCACCAAGCTGATGACACTTGGTGAAGCAGCAAATCCCTGAATTATAGTAACAAAATTTTACCAATCTCATAACAAGAAAAAAAAGATACCCAAAACAAAGAGGATTGACCACCATCCTAACCAAAGGCCTGGGTCCAGCAAGATGTCACTAGTTAATCAACAGGACCCAGAGCCTGCCCACTTTAAATGACTTCACTGGATGGTGAAGAAACATTTGGAGACAAGCAGTCCTCAAATAACCAGACTCTATGCAAGTTTTGTTCTCAGTTTGTCTCTATTAGTATCTAGAAGTTCTCTAATTTCCCACGAGAAAACTTTTGAAAAGTGTATCACATTATCATACACCTTCCTCTCAATTTGATACCACATATTTAGGTGTGGGTACCTTTTTGTATCCCAACGTGCACAATAAAAGCTGTTTAATATCAAAAACAACATTCGAGAATTTCAAGTGCAAAAAGCAAGCTTTGGAAAACATGATTAAAAATACTTTTATTTCCACAGATGTATTATAAAAAGAAAAGCAAAATTAAAAACAATAAATAAGTTATTGATAAAACTCATACATGTCTTAACAATTAGATTGTGTACATTCTGCTTTGGCAGCTGGTTTATTTATTGCTGGCTCCCTACAAAATAATCAACCTTACTGAAAAACAATGAGGCTTTCAACGAGCTCTGTGCAGAAGTGTATTAGCCATTCATTACTCTGGCTCAGAATGACCATGGATCTTTTTCTGCAAGAACGTTTTACTGTTTTAGCTAACCCAAAGTTTGTTCTGGACTTTATGGGTCATTCATGACAGGAATGCCGGGTTACATATTCATAGATTTATGTTTTAAACAACATAAAGAGATGGCAAATATTTTCAAGGTAAAGAAAAACAGAAGCCCGAAACAAATTTTCTAAACTGACTGTCACAGAACCAAGCAATTGGTAATGAATGTTCATTTTTGCAGTTGATATGCTGTGTGACATAGATCCTGCTAAAAAAATTTGTTTCAGTATTCCATTATATTATACATTCCATGTTTATCATTACCTGAGTTCAAGTACAACTCTAGGTGTGTCTAAGAAACACTTAACTTGGATTAATTCAAACACATCAAGTGTTCTAAAAATGCACAGGTAGTTCTCATTTAGTGACTTTCTTGTCATCCACCATTTGCCGTAATGAATAAAAAAGTAACCATGACCAATCATTGCATTTACAACTTTCTTAGCCCCCTAAATGGATGGATTGATTGACCGACCAACTGACTGATCAAATTTATAGGTCATCCATCTCACTGAATAAGTGACTCTGACCAGCTATAAATAAAAAGAAGAATTTCAACATCATCTGGGCATGATCTGACCATGACAGAGGGCACAAGATAGCTTCCCCATTATATCTCATTGCTGGCCACCATGTTCAGTGTTGACCACTGTTTCAAGTTAGGGAATGACCTTCGGTAGGCCCTCAAAGCTTGTTAGACACCCCACACATACACTTCATGGTCTGTTTCTGTTGCTCCCCTATGGGAGGAAGTTTCAAAGTATTTTTAGTAGGACTACAAGATTCTGTGACTGTTCTCCATGCCATTCATCTGGTAAACTTTCTTGCCATGTATATGTATACATTTGAATTAGACTGTGTTGTTTCTCTGGGTCATATATGTGTGTGTTTGTGCATATATGCATAATTTTTGTCATATTTATATAGGATATATTGGAGGTGGTTACCCTTTGACAGCTGTATGCAATGAAATCTCATTTTAACATATGCTGATTAGTGTACATTTAAAGTGACATAAAGTTATTATATTCTATTCTTTAGACATCCTGGTGGCCATAAAGTCCTGAGGTGCTTCTGAGGCAAATCAAAGGGAAGACAGTTTGAAGCCTATAAAAACCATATGTGGGGAGGACTTCACAGACAATCCCACAGAGATGGCCTCCAACAGCTTGGGCAGGAAGGTTGCTATGCTAATACAGAAGGCTAGTACAGAAGCAACAATCTGATCCTGTGAACCTATCTTCAAAAACACAGCCTCAAAACTATCAACTTGGGGAGTAGCACTCCTGAAAGCACACAGAGACTCCCGGTTAATAACTGCTACACCCCATCCCCTGCCCTACAATCTTAGCCAGTAGCCAGACCATTTCAGAAAGGCAAATAAAGAGAAGCTAAAGTAACATCTTAAACAAAGTTGTAGTTTCACTTAGTGTCCACTTTTCTTAATAACGAAGTTGATTGTACCAATTGTTGTCACTAAATCAGAATTACTTGTATTGACTCTGTTTCATATCATTATCTAAAATGTAGTCAGAAGTTAGCACATTCTATCAAAAAAATTTCAACAATCAGTGAATAGAAAACTAAACAAAACATATAGAATTTTATCTGGCAGGGAGATTTGGTACACATATTTTCCCTAACAGTGAATAAATGTATTTTCATATGCAATTAATATACCAAAAAATAATACACATAAAGTAGAGTTGGTCTATGAAATACATGCTGTTAATAATGTAATTGATTCTGTTTTCTCAAATTACATCATTTTTCTTGAAAAAGAAATATCTGACTAATCTTTAAAATGACTTTGATACACTTATTTTTGAAAATAATTTAACTGAATAGTTAGTAATAAATTTCATGAAGTAAACTATTTTAATATATAAATGAAATGGTTACTGTATTAAAACTTTAATCAGTTTATTTGCAGTTTATTTTGCTAACATTAGAGACCAAGATGCACAATGACAGAAGAAAAAAAGTCAGATGGAAGGCTGAACAAGAAAAGTGATGAAGGTAAAAATATCACGATGAATTGACAGGAAATATAGTGGAGAAACGGACGCAGTGCCAATTTAAGGGTATATTGTGCCCCTAGACCAGATTGACTGAGTCAGTCTGATGGGTGAAGTGAAAATTTTCATTTTTAGAATTCTGGGAATTGAAGTCCACAAGTCTTAAAGATGCCACGTTTGAGGACTCCTGGTGTAAAGGGCAGCGCACACTTCCCTCATTTGCCACACATACAAAGGTCACATTTCTTGCACTCCTAGGATAAATCCATCCTCACTTATAAAAAGATCAAAACTATTATAAAGATTCTGTGAATGGGACTTTTGTGTTTGGTCTACTTCTCAGTTCTGTCAGAAAATACATATTCATCTAGAAAACAATTTTCTAAAATAAAAAGCACATTTTTAAAGAGATGAGAAATATTCCACCAATCTCTTCTAATGCCAAGAGCTCCAACGCACAGTGAATTGGCATGAATTAATGAAGTGCTTTAAGCCTGCTGACTGCTTGCTCAACTTCATTACAAGAATGTCTGGCCACTGTACAGCATCTCTTAATTAAAGGGGCATTTGGAATTGGCACAATATGCAGAACTATAAAAGCAAGGGATTAAATTAAGTCCCTGTCCTGAATAGTGTAGGATTTCAAGGTACCATGGCTGGCAGATTACTTAATTTCATCTTCCATTTCATACAAGCAAAACATCAGGAGCCATATCCTATATAAATAATGCAGGATTGTCTCTATTTCTTTAAAGCAGCTGTGAATTGTTGTGGCAGCCAAATATGCAATTTCCTTTATCCATATTTATGTTCTTGCAGTGTCAAAAGCATAGATTTGTTCTTTGTCTATGCAGAGAACATATTAATGAAATTGGCCCACCATGTAAAAAACATAGGTATTTAATAATCCTGCACCATTTTTTTAATGGGAAAAAAACAGGAAGGATGAAGAAGGAGAAGCCTTTGTTTCCATTGCTTCTCTGTTCCAAATCTAAATACTTCCAGTCTTCCCTCTCATGGAACTAGTCAAATTAAATATGCTGCTAGCAGATATAAAGAACGAAAACAGATAACAAAATAAAAAGAAGGAAAAAATAGATAACTTAGACAGAAGAGAGGACAAACCAGTTGCATGAGCATAAGCTAAGCCAATCAAGGGAAGCTTCCTGAGTTAGCCATGACCTTTTTCTCATTTTTGCAGTTTCAAAACATAGAGAGTGAAATTTAGTCAGAAAGCAATGGCAGAAAAAAACCAATCAATTATAGTGACAAGTTTTTTTATTTGTTTGTGTAGCACTCACTGAACTTTGCTCAGCAACAATCTGATCAACTGAAAAAATCTGCTCACGTTCTTTATAATAAGAAAAGTGGCATTGTTCTATTGTATCCAAAACTTCATTCCTTCAAGGCACACATGAGATATCATATCACATATACATAAGGGGCAAAGATTGTCAGATAACAGCACAATCCTGCTTCTGTCAGTCCAACTGGTTTGTCCTCTCCTTATCACCCTCCCTGTGGAGGATGCTGCACACAAAATTAAAATGCTGAGAATGTTTTTAATTTTACCTGATATCCTGCTGAAGCTGAAACTACCTCAGCTGCTCTGGCCATCTTCACAATCTGATGAGATTGTTTGTCAGAATCAGAAATATAAGTTAACTTGTAGTTATAAATGTTTTGAATTCAAAATGTTTTATCTCAAAAGTACAATTTAAAAATTTAGAACAATTGCCCTAAGCTCACTGGAAGTGTTCAGATGTACGCTTGTCCATTGTAGAAGTATTTCATAGTTGAAATATTGGATCTGGACTCAAAGACTCTGTATATTGAATTTGAATCTGGTCAATTCAATATTGATACATTTCAGAATTGAAATACTGTGCATAGTTCTAACAGTAACAACTCAGAATTAAAAAAGCACCACAGAAATATAAATAAGTTAGGATTATACTGGATATCCAATGATTTCAGTAATCTGATAAATTAGTATGTATGCACTACCTAACTCTAGCATGTTATATCTTGTCTAACTTGTATGCTTCATTTTTTTCTATTTATTTGGCCTTCACTAGCATACATCTCAATATAGTGGTTAAGGTACCAGGCTAGAAACCAGGAGATATGAGCTCTAGTCCCACCTTGGCATAAAGCCAGCTCTTCACTCTTCATTTCTTAGTCCTAAGAAGAATGCAATTGCAAATCACCTGTCAAGAAAACTGACTCATCCAAGCAGTTACCAAAAGTTCTGGCTAACTCAAAGACACATACCCTGCCAAACAAATTATGCACCTTCCCCATTAGCCTTTCTTGCCTTCAACGCATTTAATAGATTGCCTGAAGTCAATGGTATCAGAATCAGTGGTGGGATTCAAAATTTTTTTACTACCAGTTATGTGGCCCTGGCTTGGTGGGTGTGACTTAGTTGGCATATCAGGGGAAGGATACTGCAAAATCCCATCCCCTCTCCATCCCACTAACCTGCTTTCCAGCTCCATTCTCCTGTGCAGGGCAACAAAAGAAGACCCAGCTGATCAGCTGGGACTTGGGAAGCAGAAAATAGATGGGAGTGGGGCCAGTCAGAGGTGGTATTTGTTGATTCTCCAAACTATTCAAAATTTCTGCTACCGGTTCTCCAGAACTGTTCAGGACCTGCTGAATGCTACCATACTTATGTGAAAATTACATGGACATCCTAAAACAAATTTATTGCATCTTCATAGTAAAATTAAGTGGGAATAAGTGGACCCCAAAATAGTGAGGACATGGAAGAAAAATAATAGATTACTTACTGTTTAACAATAAGTGAGTTAAGAAAAAGTTGAGAGACTCATATAAGGAATGTTCAATAATTGCTAAACAATGGAAACACTTTTAACTTTTATTAAAACAAATTATATAATTAAGTAATCTCAGGATGAAAATAAATAGACCATTACAATTGTAATTGTAAAGTGTAGAGATAAAGTAAAATAAAGTGAATGTGCAAATGGATTCAAATATTGTATGTTTTCTGTATACAATAGAATCAGATCTTAATGTAGCCACACATGTTTTATAAGGACACCATTGATTTAATGTTTTGATGTATGACGTTTTATGCCCACCAATATGCATTGCAAGGCCCTTCTTGATGCTTTGCAAAGATTTGTCATATGTATCCCATAGGTTACATAGGAATGGACAGTCTTTATTGTCTCAAAGGCAAAAACAGTCTTGAAATGACATGGAAAGAACCATATTCAAAAAATAGATAGGGACAGGGTTACTTAATGTTGAAATGGGTACTTTAAACCAATGCTCCAATTTTTTTATTGCAAAAATACTTAAAAGCTTATTATTACATATCCATAAAAATTGGGAGGGGCATGTGGATTGATGGTGTACCACAAAGGGCTTCCAGGTCACATTTTGTCTACCTTTGACCTAATAAAAATAACTACCCAGCAAATTTCTGTTTGGTGTCTAAGCACCCAAACAAGCAATCATGTTTCAACTCTTGATACTTGGGATTAAGTGAAATATCTAAAAACATTCCACTCTCACTCCAAACCTCTTTTGTGCACTCTAAATACCAAGGTCTTATCTACTTTCCATGATCTCACAGCCCATATATATTTCATTTCTGATATATTTTTCAACTGTCACTTAAAGCTGAGAGGTTGAGAATCATAATGCAGCAACCCCGTTGAATCATGCCTATCAATAATAAGTTTAGTTTCAGAAAGTCACACTTTTTCCTTTGTGATGTGGTGCTATGATTTTGTTTTTTAATGGCAATAGTAAAATAAGTTTTTAATGCATGAACGTGAAGAAAGTGGAAGCAACTGTTTAGGGAAGGCATGAACTCTGTATAACTGGTTGTATTCAAGCAGATATTGACATTGATTATCAGCAATGCTTTGACATAGATGCTTGGATTTCTATCTTAGCATCATGATGGGTGATGGGTACAGATGGGAACAGAGTCACGGTGCTAAGATAGAAATAGCAAAATTGTATGTAACTCATTATTTTCTAATTAAATAACTATTTACAGATGTGTGAGAAGAGATGCAGAGAAATAAATAATAAATCTGGAGTCCAAGCCCAATGAAAGGGTCAATTGCATAAGATATCTCTCATAAATAAATGTTATTTAGGATTCTTAGTACACAATTATTCCTCACTTTCTCTACAGTAGTCATTGAGATAGTTGATAATTATCATAAGAGCATTATTTACTAGAATTGTGTGTTTTTCTTCTCATTGAATATTGCCATTTGTCATCACCAGTATTCTTTTCCAGATTCCATGCAATTTGTACATATCTTTCTGTATAGGTATGGAGTTGCATTCAGAGAAGATAGTTCTACTATGTCTTAAATACTAGTGCAGTGTTTCTCAACTGTGACAATTTTAACATGTGAGGATTTTGAACTCCCAAAATTCCCCAGCCAGCATTCCTATCACCCTGCTTTAAAATGTATATGAAACTAGAACATTCATGTCACCTTTTATTGCCTTTTACTTCAGTAACATACTTAATGGATATGGTTCAGAAAACATATTTTCTCATTTGATTTAGGAAGCTCATTAAGGCAAAATCTGAGAACTTGACTCTACCGTTTATTCATTCCTGATAATATTGGGAAGTGTTGGGAAGAAAGCTAAGGATCTCAGTCAAATAATTTTCTTATGCCAATCAGTCCAAGTAGTGGAGCAGTGGGATTTTGGTCTCACAAGGACAGAAATGGACATGGGGAACAGAGAAAGAAAAATACAGTGCAATACTCCAATGACTGGTCCTTCTTTGAAAGACTATGGGGAAATTCAGCGAAAAACTTAATGGGATATGAAACAAACAATTCCTTAGAAGTGAAAAGGATCAAAACAAAAGCATTTGTGAGGGGAGAGAATGGTGTAAAATTAGAATTTACATACTGACTCATTAATGCGAGATGGAATTTATTTATTTATTTATTTTAGAAATTTATATTGCCTATTCTATTCATATAAATAGAAATTATGTTTATGTTATTAAAATGTCATTCACTGATAATTCTTTATATTTATTTTGTTTTATTTATTTATTTATTTGATTTGTCAATCGCTTACAAGATAATAGGTATAAGTATAAACATGACTAAAAATACAGGAAATAGGTATGAATAAATGGGAACAATAGGACAGCACGATGATGCACTTATGCATGCCCTTTCAGACCTCTTAGGAATGGAGTGAGGTTAATAGTGGATAGTTTGAGGTTAAAGGAGTGAGAGTTAGAGGATGTAATAGCAGAGTAAGGTATTGCATTCCAAGCATTGACCACTCTGTTGCTGAAGGTGTATTTTCTGCAGTCGAGTTTGAAGCAGTTTACATTGAGTTTGTAACTGTTGTGTGCTCTTGTATTGTTGTCATTGAAACTGAGGAAGTCATTGACTGGTAGGACATTGTAGCAGATAATTTTGTGTGCTATGCTTAAGTCTAACCATAGGCAGCATAGTTCAAGGTTATCCAAGCCCAAAATCTCAAGCCTGGTGATATAGGGTATTCTGTTGCGAGCAGGGGAGTGTAGTACTCTTCTTGTGAAATACTTCTAGACTTGCTCAATTGTATTAATGTCTGATATACAGTGTGGATTCCAGACCGATGAGCCGTATTCAAGTATTGGTCTAGCAAAAGTTTTATATAAAGGAAATAATTTACTGGATTCTATTAGATGGTATACAAAAAATTGTCTCTGGGAACACAGAACACTGGGGGCTTCAATCTTGTTGCCAGAAAGCCAAAAAAAAAGGCTGAAATTGCTGCAGATGTTATTAGAGTCACCCATATATTTATTAAGGTCAGTTATCTAATCTGTTTAGGAAAGTTTTCTTAAACATGTTTCAATCTCCTCAGATATCCATCTCTGCATTGGGAAGTGCACAGGATAGAGTCAAAGCAAAATTGAGACAAGGCCATGGCAATGCAACCAAAAGCCCACACAAAAGATAACATAAGAAAACAGGTTGAACTTTGTCTGCATCATGCCTTTTTATGATGCAAAAGGGACAGTATTCTAAATAGCGATAGTGCATATAAATATATATTTCAGAATAAATATAGATTGGCTTTCAATGGAATTAAGCTAGTTTCCCTTCACAGCTTGAATCAGTATACTTCTTGTTTTGGCTAATAGCCTTTGACAGTAAGTGCCACAAGGGCTAGAACAGGAATTTGTCAACTTCTGTTTCCAGTTTTCTAGCAAAATTCTGAGGCTGAAGTATTTTCTTGAATAATAAAGTATTCTCAAATTCTCTTACTGGTATTGCTGACATGGGCTATCACTGAGCAATCTTGCACTGCAAAGATTACATTTCAAGGCAGAAATCAGGGGAAAAAACTATTCTGCTTGAACTGCTGGGGTACATCAGCCTGTGAATGCTTTCAGTATTTAAATAAACAATGATTAGACAAAACATGAGGCATCTTCCTATGGTTGTTTGTTTTATCACATTTAGAAACTTCTCCTCTCCCTCACAGTGGAACTCTAGGTGATATACAAATAAAATGTTAGAACATAAAAACTGGATATGAAATTTAAAATAGATGCAAGGATAATTAAAATTCAACATTAAAAGTTTAATTAAAGTTTTCAGGGCATCACTGCGTGCACCACTATGAACCCCAAGCAAGATGATAGAGCCAGGTCTTTATATATTTTTGAAAGGCCATCCTTATGATTTCCGGTTTGTGTTATATACTAGCATATAACACATTGCTATTTTATTCTTGGCTAAAGAATCTTAGTTTGCAATTTTCAGCTCCATTCCGTAGTACCAGTGTTCCCTTCTTCTATTTTTTTTCTACGGTTTACACGTGCAACACTTACTAATTATACTATACGCTGCAAAATTGCATACATTTAATTAATTCCTACCATTACAATACAGTACACTTTAGAACCCAAAGGTATTTAGATACAAACATCTAGACTATTATTTTAAAATACCATTTAAGTGCAGTAATATTTTAAATTTCCTAGATTTATCCTCCTTTTAATCCATGAATTTTGTCAATATTGACTTTTATTGTTTTATATTTGGGTAGTTCTCTTCTCCATGTGCTACATATCATATCAGTGAATAAAGATTATATTTATAGAAAGTTGGTTGTTGAATTTCTGTCATAAATGACTTCATTCAATTTATGAGATATAATGAAGAGAAAATATATTCTTGATGTTGGGGAGTTTACACAGATGAGATTAAACATGTCTAAATTCAAGGAGGTGAGAAACCATATAAAATTAATTTAAATACTCAACTGCTTTTTCACAGCTTAACATGGTCACTTATGCTTAAAGCCCTTGTGCATTTAACAAGCTATTAGTAATCAATGCTGAGATGTTTAGCCATTATGTGCAAATACTTTCCATAATTAGAAGAGCTATTATCTTCTGTGAGCCTATAATGTTCCTCAATAAATTGTCTACCACAGGCTATAAGCAAAAAAGTATTTCTGGCCTACAGTTTATGATAGCAGGTTATTTGTAGTAAGTGGGGCCTAAAATGGCTCAGGATGCAGAAATCACCACAGTTCTTCTTAAAGACCACCCAGTTGTTTCATTTTTATAATTTTATCAGAAGATATTCCTCCTGAAAGTTTGCTTTGGATAGGCATGCCACATTTATAATATCAGTTGGCCATTCTGATATAGCAAGCGGTTTCCTTGGGCACATAGATGGACACCAATCTAAGATATCCTTCAGTATTTCAAATGATCAAATTATAGTTTTGCAAGACAAATAGAATTGATAAGCTGAAATACTATAAAAATCAAATAAGTATTTCAATAATTTGACTTCCTCCACACATTCTTGTTTACTGTGCTATTAACTACAATGCCAACCCCCAAAACTGAGAAAATAAATCTCTAATAAATGATTCAGTGACAGCAGAAAAAAGTATATTTGGGGCTGAAATTAACTTTTAGACTAAGAAACGCTCAGAGTTTTCCAAAGGCCCTGCTATCAATACTTTGCTAATATGGAAAATTGTTAAAATTAGCTACACATACTTCTTAATAAGCTTAGCATATTCACTCCAGAAATTGTTCTAAATAACAAGACATTTCTATGTGCTAATTTTAAATCTGAACTTTCCACACATACCCCAAACAAACTGTAACCAATCGTAACCGAGGTTAATCACTTGCTGATTCCTCTGGCATTCATTGTAATGATGATAATTGCAATAAACATATTTAAAATTAATGTGCATGTCATATGCATATATCAATTCCGTTCTAATTTACCATTGATTAATGTCCATACACTGAACGTGCTTGCCATAATATAATGGCCTCATGAGGAAGAATGAAATGTTGAATTATGTGGGGGAGTGAAAGAAAGGAGAAAAAAAATCAGATAATTATTTTGAAACTGATTGCACAAATGATTTCAAATAAAGATAGAGTGATCCATTTTAGGCCCCAAAAAGGTATTTGCACCAAGTACTAACACTGGTATGTTAGCAATCATGTAGCCAGAGAATGATAGCCAATTCCTGAAATTATGTTACACAAAACATTCGTACATGGGATAAAGATAGAAAATTTCTGGTTTTGGATTTCCTAAGCAAAAGTAAAAATGCATGAGCTTAAAAAGTATATCTGTTGACTAAAGTAGCAAGACTAAAGCAGACCAAATGGAAATTGACAATTTCCAAGCCAGACTTGAATGTTATATAAATATTTTAAAATTGTTCCATTCCAAAGCTACTAAGCATTGTATCCATTCATACATTATCCATTCATTTCGAAAGATGGGAAGAACAACCCTTACACTGAAATCCCCACAACTACAAATTCCTAGCAACTACCAAGTGGGGGCACAGTAATAAGTTAATGTTAGGAAACATAAGAGGAAATGCTCTAGAAGGGCAAGAGTCAATACAAGGATCAGCTAAGAAAAGAAAGAAATAAGGAAAACAGTATTGGAAAGTAAATATCTGGTACCTTTGTCATCAAAATGCAAAAAAAAAAATCAGGACCCAGTGAATCCAAAAATCAGGATTAAGAGCAGGGGTGTCAAACTCACATTGTCACAGCAGCATCATGTGACGTATCGGGACTTTTTTCCCCTTTGCTAAAACAGGCGTGGGTGATGCATCCGTCTCAAGGGGCCAGAGTTTGACAGCCCTGATCAAGAGGCACCTGCAGGACAGCTAGTTCCAAATATTTTAACAATAATCTGCTACAAGCTCAGTATCTTTATATTATATAAGGAACTAACAAAAACAGTTATTAAGAAACAAGAGTACTCTTGTAAAAGAAATCTCCACAGAGACAAAACATTTACACCTGTCAGCTTTATCACCTCTAGTTTTAGTAGATGAGTATTCTTGGAGAATAAAATGAGATTAACTCTGTTAGTCAAAATCAAATGCCAGCTCCTAGTACTCCAGCATGGCTAACCTTATTGTTATTTTGTAGGTGGGCCTGGGACTATAAAAGAGTTTGAGATTAGTGTGAAGAGTATAATGTCTTTTTCTTCACCTTTCATTTTTCAGTTGGTCTTTTATCTCCAACTGTTCCTTTTTTTCTCATCCCATCTGTCTGAATAAAAGAACATTAAGAACTGGAGTAATATTGCAACATTTATTGTAGAGCTTCACTTGCTATTACTTGCCGCTGTTTAGATTTATGGATTGCCTTTCTACAAGGAACAAGCCAATGCCCAAAAGAGCTGACATAAATATTGAAGATGATGACACCAAAAATTCTTTTTAAAAGGAACAAAAAAAATTAAAAAATTTAAAAAGCAAGTACTCCTTTTTTAAAAAAAAGTTTAATCAGAACAGTGTGTTCAGTGGTCACATAATAACTGTTGCAATGGGAACAGTAAGAGTTCTCTGGAACCTTGAAAAGAATCGATCTATATTGCAGCATTTTATTGCAGGTCACCTTTGGGACAGTACTCTTTGTAACTGCTCCAATTGGCTGTCCAATTGATGTGAGAAATGCAATATATGAGGTGAAGTTTTGTTTGAGAGGTTTCTGTGATTTTCCACAAAACTAAAATGTTATTTCTGATATAGTGGAATTGAATAGATATATGAGCTCTTCAATTGCCCATGATGGAACTCATATATAATGGAGAAAATAGATGATTTTTTGTTAATTTATTTCTTCATTTTCTGAAGTGTCAAACTTACATCGTCACATGACGTCACGTGTTATTCGGGACTTTTCCCCCTTTTGCTAAACCGGGTGTAGTCATGGCTAGTTCATGACAGCCCTGTATTATAGTTTATATATTTCACACAAACACTTCCTTCAAAGTAACTTAGAGCAGTGTACATAACCAGAATCTCTTATTGCTACAACAATCTTGGCTGAGAGAAATTAGTCCATTTCATTGCCTTCGTGACTGAAAAGAAAATGAATTTGGGATTCTCTATCATTAGTGAAACTTTTTTTTAAATAGAGGTAAAGGTGGCAGGACATGAGGAAAAAGTATCTCAGCTATATTTGAGTGTAATTGAGAATACAAGTAATGAGCTCCAAGCATAGAATTTAGCACAAGGCCTCTATTTTATGTATATAGTAGCTTGAAACACCTGCTATTCCCAAGATCACAAAACAAGATATTTCTCTAATAAAAGAACATTGTATAAATGTCATACTTTTCAAAAGACTATCTGAAAAACTCCAATAGGGCACTTTCTGTGTCCAGCAACAAATTTCAAAATGTTTATGGACCAATTTTCACAAATAACAATATATTTGGTTTAGTACTTGTTAGAAAAAGCAATCTATCTTTTGCCCCAAATCTTCCATCAGTGCCCACTGACCATTCTTCTACCTGTATAAATTTTAAAAAATGATGTCTGATTCTTGTTACTGCTTAGGTTTTCTGAGGAGCAACCGTTTTGAATTTGTCTCATGATGACTCAGAGAACAGTTGAAATATTGCTTTGTTTCTTCTGAATAGGCCTTTTAAAAGGTTTCTGGGGCTCTTCTCTGTAGGAGCATCCATGAGTCATAATCTGCCAAGAGCTAACTATAAACAATAGCAAATCACATCAGACTGTCAGTATTCAGGGAATGGGAGAAATAACAATCACTAGCTAACAGCTATCAATATCTCCATAAGTAATACATCATACCTGAATGCATAAATCATATTTATGTATTTAAATCAAGGTTGGGCACATGTTCATCTAGTTTAACCTGGGTAGATCCAGAAAAAAATGTAGGTGAGATAAAGCTATGAGAATTCAATTACACCACCACATTCCTTCTTCACTGTCCCCTCTTCTCCTTCCTTGTGTTATGTAGATCACATTCTTCTATCAGTCTATCCCTTCCACTCTCTCCTCCTCCTTTCTCTTCCTCTTTTCCCTTCCAGATATGAAGTAGCAGGATTCCATTGTACATATTTATGTATGTATTTAGAAAGAAAGGTTTCAGAGAGGTGAAAGGAAGAAGATCTAATAGAAATATAGAAATCAGATGGGCAGTTTTGCTTTGAAAGGATTTCAGTCTCACATCTAAATGACAGGAGCAAGTACATCCCTCATCTTCAGTGGCGGGATTCAAAAAATTTTACTACCAATTCTGTGGGCGTGGCTTGGTGGGCATGGCAGGGGAAGGATACTGTAAAATCTCCGGTCAGAGGTGGTATTTGCCGGTTCTCTGAACTACTCAAAATTTCTGCTACCAGTTCTCCAGAACTAGTCAGAACCTGCTGAATACCATCTCTGCTCACCTTCCTTTCACTTTCTTCTCAGGTGCCTCAAAGAGGCTTTTTGTGGGATGAGAGGCAAACAAAAACCATTTTAAAAGTGAATATATTTCCATTTCTGTAGGTTTCAGGCTTGAAATAAAGATGCACAAGAAAATGCTATTGGATAGCAAAATTGATGCAGTTCAAAAGGAGAATTGTTGGGCTAGAAAGAAACTCATGAGACAAGTATTCTTCATCACTGGTGTAAAATCTTTCAGGACTAAATCTCTTCCAGTAAATTTCAGTAAACAACAAACATAAATAATAAGAATATTTTATACACGAGTCTCTATAAAATCTGTGATGAAAATGTAACTCTAACAATAAACTAAAACAAAAAATATAAGCACTTGAAGGGATATCTCAAATACATATTTGTGTCTCTTCTCCCACATGCTATGATCCTGATAACCCTTCACACCTACCTCCTACATTTGATGGCTGTAAAATATAACTGGACATTGAGATTCTGAAAGGATGTTTAGTGGCCTTGTGTTTCTGCTTCCCCTTCACAAAGTAGCAGTAACAAGATTTTTCATTATCCTTGGTAGCTGTTTCTCCAGCAGGAATGGTTACACCTATTTGGATAGAAATTTCACCAGTTTCAATGAATATACTCAATAATATATCGTTGGATTGGTAGTCTGGTTCTTGCTGGAAACTGACCCCCTGAAGTGTGTTTTATCATACCTCCTTCTTCAAATGGAACTGATGAAAACTGTTGCTATGACATGTGTGGCAGAGTTGTATCCCACTGAGTCCCACTGCTTTTCATCAGCTGTTGATGAATTGCTTACCACAGGTTGATACAATCCCTTTTCTCACCTGGCACAATCAAGCTAACAGGAACATGAAACCAGATCTGTTCATTTTCTTATAACAACTGTAAGGATATCCCTTCGCTTACTAGGAGACCAACATTATATAAAACATGTAAGACACTGTACACATTTAATAAAAGGAATAAGGTCCCTGGCTAGTTTATGTGATTGCCATTCCAGGTCATTGAAGAACCTGTGAGAGTTGCTTGCATTACCTTGATTACCTTCTCAAATGCCACTGTCTGGGTGTACATGCTACTTTAAAAATAATCTTCACTCTATTTTTGAGAGAAAAGTATTGGAACCTCTTATCTTTCTTAATTTATGGAGGAAAAAACAAGTTTGTTTAGATCTATTATCTGCTTCAATAAATTCTGTGAGTTGAAATCTTACCTCTAGATGGTGCCATGTTAGAGAAGAATGATTTAGTGAACAGGATTATGGAAAAAAAAATTCAGATATATGGTTTAAGCATAAATTCATCCTATCATGTATGAACTGACCATACATTGCATAAGATGTAACTTACCTATGAATTACAAGGTCCATATAAAATGATTTAGCATGCATCTTTTCCAAATGAATAAGTTTTAGTTCTGATTTGTCCTTCCCAAGAATGTAATTAGCTATGGAAATGAACATCTTGGAATATTGAAGGGCTAACAATTTGTATCCTCAGTTGGCTACCATGTAAAGATATTGGGAGGGAGGAGGAGAACACTACAAGCAACAATGGGACATTTTTTATATAACCCAACAGTAAAATTCAGCAACTGTATAGGTGGCTTGCCAATTGGATAATCAGCCATAAAGAACATTCAAATTCCAGAACAGAGACAAAATAGCAGAGGAAGTGTTGCCTACAGCAAAAATATGTGCTGGTATGGAATGAAAGATCAAACTAGTTTATATGCCCTCCACTCTATGTGTCTATGTGATTAAAAAAAAAACTGCATGAAAATTAATTTGAACATATTTTACATTAAAGTAAGGGTAGGTAACAATACTGCCTAGTCTGTTTGAATTACAACTTCCACTAATCTTTGCCACTGGGTCATTGTGATTGGGAATGAAAACAGCTTGGACAACTGGACAACTGGAGAACACTACTATTCTCTGAGTTGGTTTCAATCTCTTAAATATGAAATAAATACATCCTAGAGCCTAGGGGCAATTTATGGAACTCACAAACCAATATTCCTTAAAGTATCCCTTCTCCAAAATTAATGTTGTATCCTATCTTTGCAACCTAACAGAAATAGTATGCAACACTTTCTGAAGGAGCAGAAAGCTGATATGAGTATATTTTCCATAATATTTAAGTGTGGGAAGCTCCTTGACTTTCAGATGTTTTTTCCAATAGCTTCAGCAATTATGACCAATGATGAGCTGGCTATAGGTTAACAATCTGGAATGCCATAAATCAGTAGTCCTTACATAGCAAGGTTTTCTTATTATTCAAAGCCAGGCATATTGGCATGAAATCCTTCCTTCTAATTCCAGTTATGTAGGTCCAGCTGTAATTACTATGCAATAAGAATAAGAAACTCTGTGCATGTTCATATTCTCTCTTTATCAATACACATACTACATGAGGGATAAACCATGGCTCAAGCTTCATTTTTATGACATAAGTCAAACCTAGTCCAAGTAGTGCCTCTCCAGTGTTCTAAATAAGACATTTTATTATTGCTTTATTTATTTTTAGTACATTCTTGGCTACAGAATTGAGACCTAATCTCATCTGTGTCTTTGCAAATCACATCTAGCTTTGCTTTCTGGAATAAAATCATGCAAACGGAAAGTTATTCAGCACAGTAGATTTGGAAAATTCAATTGCTTGATTAGAGATGGGAACCAGAAGTTGGCTCTGTGGAACCTCAGGCAATCTATATGGTTCGCATAAAATCAAGTTTCTCATTATGTTGTAACAAATTGCTAATTCCAGTGACCGATTAGGTTAACGAGGCTCCTGTCAATAATGGCAGTTCAGCAAACAGGAACTCAATATACTGAGCAAATCTACTTTAATCAGCATTTCAAATGATAGGGGTAAAAACTGGATTTAGTAGAAAAAGTCCTTCCCTTCCTTTTTCACGTCTTTGTTATTTGAATAATATTTGAAATGCATTGTAATATTCAGAGATAACTAATCTTCAGATAATTATCAGATACCTGGTAATCTAATACAGCTGCAAACTAGAGATCTGAAAAAGGCATCAAAAGCAAGTTCTTTAGACAGGATAGCTTGTACACACTTGCATTTTCACTTATCTCAGCTATCTTATATGCTTTCTGAAGACGTTTACTCAAAGCAAAAGATTAGTATATACATCAAATCATTAAGTTAGTATCTAACTAGTTGTATGAAAAACCTCTCAGGGCTATAGAAAGCCACACAGATAATACTCAAAAATCTATGCAACAGACATTAGGAAAAAATGATTAAAATCCAGGACAAGAAGAAAACATTAGACATCCAAATGTAGCCTGAAAATTGTTTGTCATGTTCGAAAAAATTCCTACCAAGCTCAGGTGGGAAACATTCCTGCTATGTCTGAACAAATTTAGGGTTTCATTGATAATATTTAGCACTTCAACCTTATTTTTGAAGAGCTCTGATCTCAAGATATTTCGGCCAGGATACTTTGGATGGAACTTCAGAAAACTGGAAATATTTCTATAATTTTAAAACAAAGTACAGGATTTTCCAGAGATATTTTTGAGTTTGACACTAATATACAAAAGAGGGAGGGAAGGAGAGAAAGAATATTCCAGGGAGGAGACTACCAAAAGCCAAGCACTAATAAGTCAAACTTTTAGAAACAGAAAGGTGTGCATACATGTTAACATGTGTCACATCAGTATATTCAGTGGTAAAAATTGGGCTGCTTCAGACAGCATGGCATAACCAGTAGTATGAAGAAACACATCTTTGTATTCCAAGTTCTGAAGAGGGAACAACAATCTAACAAACTGCTCATAAAAATTTTCTGAAACATCAGTAAATGTGTTAGATAACATAATCTCATTTTTATTTCAAGACTTCAAACTATTTGCATTTCTAGGTGACAGTAATTTTCATCTTTAGTATATTTCATTGTGAATTTATTTAGTCTAATGGTATCTGGAAGCTGAAGTTTCAAGATGAAGATTTCTCAGGCAAACTTTAGTGGGCAGGATATATTTTGTGGAACTAAGAGGGAGACATGTTTCCTTCACATTTATTGTTAAAATTAATAGCATTAATTTGTTTAATAATAACATGTTTATATCTTCTAAAAGGGTTGACATGTTGCACAAAATCTCTTGTTGAGCATTGTGGTTGAGGAAAGATGCTGAACATACATGCTTATTTCACAATTATCTCTGTGCACAAATTCAGTGGGTCTTTGAAGTTTTACTTTAATCTTTTCCTTAGAACATGTTTCCACAGCTGGAAGTATAAGATAAAAATGTAATATTAATTCTACAGTGCGGATAGACCACCTGCTGCATCCCTAATTTTGACTTTTCAAGTTAGAAGGCATTATCTTTAACTCATGTAGAAACATTGTGACCATGTTCTCATATAATTGCTAAACCTAAATCTACCTGTATGCCCTTTTTGATCAGTCTGAATTATTATTAGACAGACCAATATCATCGGGTAACTCTTTTGCTAGCTCCCCATTCATCTGCATGGAATTCTGAACACCAAACCAGGCCAAACCAGATTTCAATAGCAAAGCAAGAGACCATGTTTCAAAAAGGGTGGGTAGCTGGCCAAATAACTGACTGTGTCTAAGGCAAAAACTTTTTAAAATATATTTGATTTTGATTTAAATGTTATTATAATTTCTTAGTATAATTTCCTTCTTTTGCTCCTTTAAAAATACAAGTTAGGTCAATATAAAAAGGGTTGTTTGTGCTGCACTCAAGTCTTGCAGAGACAATATGAAATCCTGGGCTTTAGGCTGTGCACCTCTGACCTAGAAATATTAATTCAAAGTAACATACTGAAGGTTTGTTATATATAGTATTCACAAAAGGAATATGTAGAAATGCATATTCTCTCCCTTTCCCTCCCCATCCCTCCCTCCCCCCTCCCTCTTCCTATGTAAATATGTGGGAACTACTTGCTTTTAGACTTGGAGTTTATGGAGCTTTATGTGTTAGAAACCCTCCGACTTAGAAGCTCATTAGCCACAATGAAGCTTATTTTTGTCCTAATAAGTATGACACTTCACTTTCATTTTAGGACTCATGATAATGAGCTAAATGGAACACTGATATTATAAAGTCTGATCAGCTGCTGTTTCCCTTGGCTAGCCTATTTATATGGTCATATAAAAACTCATGCGTGTAATAGGTTGTAGGATGGAAGGTCGTTCAGAAGTCAAGCCAAGGAGAATTTGCTTGCTTGGGACTGATCTTTGTGCCATGTTAATCATTTGGTTTGGACCCTGTTTTATCTGGAGAACAGATTCACCAACATTTCAACTCTCCATTAAAACAAACATTAAAGAATTGTAACAAAATTAATTTGCCTATCACAAGGGAAATTAAGATGCCTGTTGAACTAAATCATACCTGCAGTTATGCTCTAGATGGGACACATAACAGATGTTAGAAGGAAGAAGGTAGGCCAATGGGTACCATTTAGAAATAGTAGACTTGTACAATTTATTTTTTCTTAGAGGAATTTTTTTTAGTTATATATTAAAAGGGCAATGTATTTTAATCTGGATCCAGAATATTAAAATATTGATTTTTTAAAATTTGTCTACAGTTTTAAGAACTGAGACATTAGAAACTAAAATTGTGTAAAATCAACTTTCTGAAAATAGATGCTTTTCATATATGTTAATTTCAAGTTCCAAAAGCCCATGGCATTGTCATTACTGTTGCTGGGCATCATACTGAGACCCATACTGTTGCTGGGCATCAAAGTTAGGGACACTGTATCAATATACATTGATCAATACATGTAGTTACTAATAACTATGTGAAAAACCAAAGATTCTCAGAAAAGTGCAGTTTCTCCATGGTGGTTTTTCAGAAATTAATCTTCTAAGCCAGAATTGAAAACACCACAAGAAGAAGACCCTACCTTATTCAAAAACTTCAAGTAGAAGCTTTTTTTTTTTTTTTTACAAAATTTTAGAGAGTTTAAGAAAACAAATGTCTCTGGAGGAAAAATAAAAATTGCACCATTGATGTTTGGCCATTTTGATACCAAATAATTGCAATGGGATTTTGATGTGCTGGGGAAATCTACAAGTACCAGTGTTTGATGTACTGATTTAAGAAAATCCTTTATGTTAGCAAATGTAACTCTGTGTAATACCTTAAGACTGTAGCTACAACCAGCATACTTTTAAGTTTGCAAAGAAATACCAGTACCAAGCACAAAGATTAAATGTGGGCTTTGGAGGATTCCCTACTTCATTCAAATCTGTTCAACTCTTTGGTAATTTATTTTTAATATAATTTTTATTATAAGAATATTAAAATAAAATTAATGTTTTACACACAGATATATACATATGTGTGATGACCCAGAGTGTAACACAAACGTAACAAAATCCAAAATGTAAGTAAATATCCTTTAATGCCTCCAACTTGGCCCCACTGTTCAATAATACTCAGTTGGAGATAAAACGTACTCAAAAATAGTCTTCAAAAGAAAGCAATACAGTCCAAACTTAATGAGCAAATAGAGGTGAAATAATAAACCAAACAAACTACAATGATGAAATTTCCACAACAAAAAGGAGAAGTACTTACCAAATTCAAGGAGATAACAAGACACAGTCTGTTGGAAAGATGCCAATCAAGATAGCTTCAGACCAAAATAAATCACACTTTGTTTCCAGTGTTTGCCAGTATGCAGGTCCAAACTCTTATTCAGTTCTCACACCTGCAGCCCATGAAGAGGATCCAGGCCCTCTCCTCCAGAGGACACCATGTCTCTCCCTTATCCTCTCCTCCCTGTGTGCCTAGGATAGATAAAGGATGGGCCTGGGTCCTCCTCTGACTGCTTAGCTGGCCTCTGCCCTTCCCCAGCCTCCTCCACAACCTCCAGAGGCACACTTCCACTCTCTGTCGGCTGTTCCTCCTCTCCCTCAGAGTCAGACTCTACTAGGGGCATGACACATATGCATATGCATATACATATTCAAAATAACCAGTCAATATAATAATATATAATGTGAAAAATCAGTAAGAAAGGTGTTACAATATCATACCACAAAGAACTAGCATGTCACCTCCCACCAATATATTAACAGTATTAACAGAAACATCCTTAAGGAGCTGCATTTTTAATATTTGTATATTATATTCAAAAATAGACCTGTAAGATCACCCTTTCAATGGAATGCTATATACAAGGTAGTCCTTGAGTTATGATCACAATTGAACCCAACATTTATGTTGCTAAGTGAAATGTTAAGTGAATTTGTCCCATTTTATGACCTTTCTTGCCATAGTTGTTAAGTGAATCTGGCTTTCCTATTGATTTTGTTTGTCAGAAGATCACAAACACTGATCACATGACTTTAGAACATTGCAACCATTATAAATATGAACCAGTTGCCAAGCATCTAAATTTTGATCGTGCGACTAGGGAGATGTGAAGAATGGTCATAAATCAGTTTTTTCAGTGCCATTGTAACTTTGAATGGTCACTAAATGAACTGTTATAAGTCAAGGACTACCTATACTAATTTAATACCAGGAATGAATCTAAATACTTAAGAGTAAAAATCAATTTTAAGTAAACAGATTAAAAGTATTAAAGACATTTCTGGGAGGGGGGTATTTGTGTACAGTATATATGTACACACACACACACACACACACACACACACACACACACACACAAAGGATCAACATGGCTTCTGCAAAATAAATGCCACCTCTGTGACTGTTTAAAGTTATCTGAGTGTATCAGCAAAAATATGGCAGATATAATTAATTGGCATTGTTCATTTTCAGAGGTTTCTGACACATCCCTTACCAAAGATTCCTGAGCAAATTATCCCTGTTGGCATAAAGAAAACAGGTGGCTAAGTTTGCTGACAATACCAAATAGCATAGTTAAAACAAAAAAGGATTGTAAAGAGCTCCAGAAGGATCTCTCCAAAGTGATTAAATGGGCATTAAAGTAGCAAATGCCTTCGATGGAAGCAAGAATAAAATGTTGCATACTATAGCAAAAAAAAAAGAAGTGTCTTCATATATTCAGAGAGAGGATCCAAACCAGGAAAACATTGGAATTGGACTATGGGAATGTCGGGATGACATGGGACAAAAAAAGCAAATTCTGTATTTGGGATGATGAGGAATTTAAATTAACTGTGCATGTTGCTTCAAAAATGTGATCTCTGGATTCCTGAATAAGATTTGATCCTCAAATACTTATTGGTACTGTTTAAAGACAAAAAAATATATATGTTTCAATAGTTTCTACAACTGCAGTGTACCTTATATAGGAAAGGTGCGTATCAAAATTGGTCACCTGACATCTTTCATTCCCTAACCAATTCAGAAGAACAGAGCATGCTTTGCATTGTATTTCACCAGTGACAACAATTGAATCCAAACCACGATCATAAGATGATGTAAAAAAAAAAAAAAGAGACCATAACTCCCAAATACAAGAAAGCCCTCTGTACAAGTAAGTGGTCTCGGTCTCTGCCTTGTTCCCTAACTCTTGAAAGTAAGAAAACTCTGTTTATGTTCTAAAAAGATGAACTGGGAACTATAATTTCACAACAATTACAGCTTTGAGCATCTTTGTTCATCTCAGTCCTGGACTGCTGCTTCTTTTGCAGGCCAAAATACTTCAGAAAACTGAAGCAAGGCTGTGTCCTAAAGCAAAATGGAATTATTATTCTTCCTATATGAAGCACTGAAGTGAGTTCCAAGTTATTTTTCCATATTCATATTCAAAATATTTACATGTTTTCATGATTAAACATGGAACATGTTCAATAAACCACGATTCTTGTCTTCAAAACTCCACCACTGAGGGTACTCTAGAAACTGTTACCAGATCGAGCATTAGGGTTAAGAATGATTAGGGAACTGAAAAATAATCAGAAATGCCCATTGCTGACAAACATGAACTTCTTTGTGACTATATTTTTGACTGGGGATTGTAGAAATTTGTTCAATCTTTGAACAAACTTCTTAACAAAGAAAGAGGAATTAATATTAATCAGGATTTCTGAATAAGCATGGGGCTGCATTTGATCCATTGTTTTAATTTTTCTCAGTACATCATGTCACATTAGGTATCACATGTGGGGTTATCTAACCTGCATGAGAAGGATGCATCATCAGTTTGGTTCCTATTTACATGTTCAGCTGAAGAACTTTAGATGTTAGTCCAGACTTTTGCTTGGCTAATAAACCAAATGGAGGCAGTAGGCAATACTCACAAGTTGACATTGATATTTTAGGACAGGGATGTTAAACTCAAGGTCAACGGGCCTGATCCAGCCCCCAGGGTGCTTAGATATGGCCTGCGGGGCTGCCCTGGAAACAGCTAGGACTGGCCCATGATATCTCTGCCAGTGAAAACAGAGCACAGGAGGTTGAGCTCCAATTTCATTGGCAGAGCATTCAGGCCACCACACGTACCCCCAACATGAGCAATGTCAATCTGGCCACACCTATCCTGGCCACACCCACCCGGCCCTCAAGATCAAATACAATGAAATTGAGTTTGACACCCCTGTTTTAGGAAATACTGTACATGGAAATATGTTACAAAGCTATATCCAAGGGTTAGGGTTGAAAAGAAGGAACTGTAAAGAAGAATACACAAATGAAACAAAGAGTGAACAGTGACAAAAGAAAGCTAAGGATCAAAGACTAGCAGGAAAAGTTAATGTCTCAGAAATATTTCAATAAGTTATATTCACAGGCTTTTAAATATTTAGCATGATATTCTTTTTACATATCATGTTGTTTTTTATTTTTAGGGGAAAAGTAAAAGTGGAAAGTGAAAGCTACCCACTAAAAAAAAAGGAATTAATCTGCATTAAGCAGCAGTGTCTAAAGTCTATGCCACAGTTTTTCTAAATAGGGATGGGCCAATAACATGGTCAAGGGCAGAGACTTTTTTTTTTTTTTAAAGTCCCACTTATTCATAAACTATATATAAATCTTACATTTATTTGTTAAAATTCCAGTTTGACAAGGAGGGATTTGTCATGTTGTCAAAAATAAATTATTTCACTATCATTATCCATTAAAAAAACTAAGACGTGGATTGTTTTCTTACACATACTGTACATACAGCACACACACACACACACACACACACACACACACTAACAGCTATAATATCAGGCTATGACCCTTACAAGTTTGGCTGTTTCTAGGATCAAATTATTCAGCAATGATGATTTGGCAAGTCGTTTCTGAAGACACAAAATTTGTTCCAACCTGTAGTTCGATCAGCCATGTTTTCTGTCAGCATCCATTTAATATGAGGTTCAGTGGCTTTCCAAAAGACAAAAAGTGACATAAAAATAGATATTGAGTCCTAAATAAACAGAGTGACCAGGTGCATACAATGTTAAAAATTCAACAAGCATGGATGAACAATCCTTTATGGCATAAGAAAAATGGAAAAGGTTCTTGTCGTCAAAGTACACAGTTGTTCAGAAAACTGCTGGATTAGTATGAGGAAGTTGATGGATTTGCTAATATAAGGCTCAAAGTTAATGTAAGTTCTTGAGAGTGTCTTATAAAGAGTGGGTGTATGCTTCAAGAAATATATTCTGTAGTTAATACTCTGGTGTGATGTTATGAGAAGTTCCTACATAGTGAAAATGTGCTTCATCTATAACAGAATAGCCTTTGGCTCTGTTGGAACTATGTGTCCCATTATTCTCAGTCAATATAACCAAAGAGAGGTCAAAAATACTAATCCAGTAGGGTTTTATGAGTACTGTACCCATTTAAGAACTCTTAGCCCACCTGTCAGGATATACTCATACATGAATGGGCTAGTTAATATGTTTATTATCTGTCCTGCCTGTCACTGACAGAAGATGCTACAGTCCCATAGCCAGGATATTTATATTTTTAACAGCAAATGGAGCACTTATAAAAAAAGAAATGTTTTTAGTACAGAAAACTACTATGCAGTTTAAACCAACAGAGTACTGCTAAGATCAAAAGTTATTGATTCACAGGCTACACTAAGGTACCATGGTCAGGACACCCTGTAGATCTATACAGGTGAAACTCAAAAAATTAGAATATTTGCAAAAGTTCATTTATTTCAGTAATGCAACTTAAAAGGTGACTCCAGACTCAGTCCACTCCTTGTGAAAGTCCCCAACACTTTTGAATGGCCTTTTCCTGACAATCCTCTCCAGCTGTGGTCATCCCTGCTGCTTGTGCACCTTTTTCTTCCACACTTTTCCCTTCCACATAACTTTCTATTAATGTGCTTTGATACAGCACTTTGGGAACATCCAACTTCTTTTGCAATTACCTTTTGAGGCTTTCCCTCCTTATGGAGGGTGTCAGTGATGGTTTTCTGCACAACTGTCAGGTCAGCAGTCTTTCCCATGATTGTGATTCCTAATGAACCAGACTGAAAGACCATTTAAAGGTTCAGGAACCCTTTGCAGGTGTTATGGCTTAATTAGCTGCTTAGACTGGGACACTTTGAGCCTAGAATATTGAACCTTTTCACAATATTCTGATTTTCTGAGATTGTGGATTTGGGGTTTTCATGAGCTGTAAGCCATGATCATCTCAATTATGACACATCACAGCTTGAACTACCTTGCTTTGCATCTAATGAGTATCTCATATATTAGGTTCACCTTTTAAGTTGCATTACTGAAATAAATGAACTTTTGCATGATATTCTAATTTTTCAAGTTTCACTTGTAGCTTTCAAATTTCAAAATTGGCATCAATGATCATGCTGGACAGAGAACTCCAGTTGAAATCAACTTTTCTGCAAATTGCCTAGCTCAGGGAAGGATTCTATAGTAACATAATGAAGCTCAGAATATGTTAATGTTAATATACCCATATATTTTTAAAAATCAGCTTGGATCAATTTTCATCAGCCACTTTGAATGCTTGTGGGAAAGGTGAGATAAGCTTCAAATGAAAATAAATTATATTAACTATTTATGTAGCTAGATGTTCAGCAGGAGTAAAATAGGCTCCACTGAATTCAGTGGAGCTTACTTTTGAATAAATATGTATCACATTGAACTTTTTTAAAAAATTACTTTTTAAATATATAATTCCAAGGAGATATTTCTACCAAATCAGGGCAACTATCAGAATGAATAAGTTATTTACTCTATCAAGCTTCACAGATGTTTTAAAACACTCTTCAGAGACAGGTAAAAAATAGCAGTATAGGAAGAAAATTTCTTGGAAATCTCATCATAAAAGGAAACAGAAGGGAAATATTTTTACTAATAGTGCACACAAATATAAGGCATATGGTTAGGCAACACAAAGAAATTCCTAGAGAAATAGGTGCAAGGTTTTAAGGATTTAAGATTGGTAATGCTGTCATAAATAATAATATCACTATCTATCCGCTGTCATGGAGTAATTCTATAGATTTATGTTTTTAAACATTGCTTCCATATCAGGAACTTCTGAAGATTCCAGATATTTATAAAATTGGATAACCTGGCATCTCAGAGCTTCTTTGCATTCCATTAAAATCATGAACCGTGGTGGTGCAATGGTTAGAATGCAGTATTGCCAGCTACCTATAGTTTGGCAGTTCAATTCACACTGGCTCATGGTTGACTCAGCCTTCCATCCTTCCAAGGATATCCATGCCTGTGAGTGTGTATGCATGTGTGTGTTCATGTGTGTGCATGTGTGTGTATGTATTTAAATATTTACATATCCAGTTGTGTCTGACTCTAGGCGCAGTGCTCATTTCTGTTTCTTGGATGAGGAAGCCAACGTTGTCCGAAGACAATTTTCTGTAGTCATGTGGTGAGCATGGCTATATGCTGTTACCTTCCCACTGAAGTGCTACCTGTTAATATACTCACATTTGCATAATTTCGAACTGCTAGGTGGGGAAGGACCAGTGGTGGGATTCAATTTTTTTTACTACTGGTTCTGTGGGTGTGGTTTGGTGAGTGTGGCATGGCTTGGTGGGCATGGCAGGGAAAAGATATGGTAAAATTTCAACTTCCTCTCCACCCCACTAACCTGCTTTTCAGCTCCGTTCTCCTGTGCAGGGCAACAAAAGAAGACCCAGCTGGTCAGCTGGGACTCGGGAGACAGAGAATAGATGGGGGTGGGGCCAGTGGTATTTGCTGGTTCTCCGAACTATTCAAAATTTCTACTACAGGTTCTCCAGAACTGGTCATAACCTGCTGAATACCACCTCTGGGAAGGACTACCCGCTTTTGTGTGGTTGAGCTCTCATTCAGCTTTCCAGCTGACAAGTTCAGCCATTTGAAGCTACATTTTTTTTCTTTAATAAACTTCCTCAAATATTTATTGCACTGTTATTCTTAATAGTAATGTTAAGAGAATACCATGGAAAAAATCCTTATTAAAAATCAGAATTTTAAAAAATATTACCAGAAATCTTATATGAAAAATCTTATCATAACATATTTAAAAGGTTAAAGTCACAAGCCTCAAAGACAGGCTTAGGTATCAGCATAAATCTACGCACTTTTATTTAAATATTTATAAAAATATGCACATTCAAATTAAAACACTAAAATATATTTATATTTCATAGAATGCAAGCCAGTTAGGTTCTCCTTCAAATCATACTTTTATCAATTAGTTAGCCTCTATCTCCTATATCTAAAAACAAATACAATTAATTTAAAATGAATGTAAAAAGGATCAAAATGCAAAAACATAGTAGGTGCTGAATTTTGTTTAAGTATTTCATGCAGTTATTTATAACACAGATGAATGACTAGAAATTTTACATAAGGATAAATTCTAAAAATGTGAAAAAGCCATATGAAATCCAAGCCGAAATCAGAGCTTTTGCATTAGTTTTGCAGTTCCCACCCAGAATTTGCTCCAATAAAGTGATTACCTTTCAATTCATTCATCAATAAATCAATAAAATAATAAAGTGTTGCAGCATTTTTTTAAGCTGATCTAAAAGAGATATAAAGGTATCTCACCTTCTGGGAATTCATTTCCTGCATGGAAATTAGTTTTAAGGAAAAGGATTAATGTTTCTGAAATATACTTAAAAGTCAGTTAGGGGTAAAGGTATATGATATTGAAATTGAAGGATGAACTGTATCCATCCCAACTGTAATATCTTGCTAAACTGGTTCCACACAAGACACCTAAAATTAGAGTAAACCCCATCAATTTGGGACTGAGACTTAAGTTTAACAATGCCCTAATAATTTTTGATCTAAAAATAATCCAGCATCTTCACACACAGTAACATTTATATATTATCAAAAAACTTTAATATGAAAATAATATACACAGAATAAAATGTATGAATAATTTGAGACTGACATTTTGAAGATTTTTTTTTAGCCAGGACATGCTGGTTTGGGGAGAAAAAAAACCCTTGCTGTCTTGACATTTTGATTTATTAAATGTCATTGTATATTAGTCTCAGCACAAATGTACTCTTTTATTTCTGTTTTGAAGTAGAAAATATCAATATTAGTCACAAGTCACTAGATGCCTATCCTACAACATACTGAGAGGTATATTTTATTGTCTAGCACAAACCCTATAGATCCTGTACTATTTCCATCTTATGGAATTCCCTACAAATATACATCTAGGATTCATCTGAATCTATATATATAAAAGTGAAATACCACTCACACATCATCACAAAATCTCCAGAACCATAAAGCCTACAAACTTGAAATTTAGCACGTATGTTCCTCTTCGCTTCTAGGTGCTCACTAAAAAAGGATTTTTCAAAATGACCATCAGAGCATTAATATTTCCTATATTATTATTAACACGCTCTGGTGCTAAGGAGTTCTACTCCCCCTCCCCACCTGAAAAGAAATCTGTTCCAAATGCAAAACACAAGCAGAGGAGAGGAGTTTCAGTTTCACAGAACCAAGAGCTTTAATACAGAACAGTTGAGCTAAGCCATGCCCAGGCTCCTTGTTCACACAGTGGCTCTGCTGCTTGGAATTCAGCTCAGATATACTAAGTGCTGCTTCTGCATATGTTAATGGTACAGCCATTCAAGAGAGTTGCATAAAAAAGAATTTGGTTCCAGAACAGAAAAATGTGGCATATGAACCACTTATTGACGTGACAAAGATATTTTTCTCTCCACTTCATATAAAACTCAGACTGACAAAAATTTTTTGAAAGTGATGAACAAGAAAAGTGAAGATTTTTGTTATTTGAGATACATAAACGTTTCCAAGAATAACTGATGTGAAGATTAAGGAAGGAATTTCTGTTAGTCCACAGATCAAATATGTCACCAATTACAAGCAGTTTGAAGATCTGCTAGTGAGGCCAGAGAAAATTGCCTGGAAAACATTCAAGGATGTTGATGAGAATTTTTTTGGCAACTGTAAAATACCTAATTACATTTAGTGGGTTGGCAATCTTCTTATAGCATATAAGACCATGAAGTCAATGTGTTACTGGAGATTCATTTTCTGCATTCACATTTGGACTTTGTCAAAATCTAGGTGCAGTAGATTAACTAGATTAACTACATTATAGCTATTAAAAGTTAATTTCATATTTCTCAAGCTTCCTACATAAAACATTTATTTTGAAATTATGTGTGTATTCAGATTGAAGAGATCTATCCAGAGGTGGAGAAGTGGTAGCGGAAATTTTGAGTAGTTTGGAGAACCGGTGGTAACCTTTCCCTTGGAGTGGAGTGGGAATGAAGATTTTATAGTATCCTTCCCCTGGAGTGGGCTGGGAATAGAGATTTTACAATATCTTTCCCCTGCCACACCGACCAAGCCACACCCATTGTCATGCCACATCTACCAAGCCACACCCACAGAACCAGTAGTTAAAAAGTTTGAATCCCACCACTGGATCTATCATAATCACCAAAAGAAGCAAAATCTCTCAAAAACTTGTTGTCCATTGTTACCAGTCTTAATTTAATGAAAGACAGAGGAAAGAACCTAATGTCTTTCTCCTCAAATGACCAGAAAATAAATTGCAGAAGCAACACCCAAACTCTAAGCAAACTTTGAAAGGAACGAGCACACAGAATATGCAAGGATTTTCTTTTGTATAATACATAAATAGAAGGTCTTACAGGCAGATTAGTATTCAAGTATCACAGCATCAGAAATAAAAAGCATTTGGCCTTTTTTGGATGCACATAATCTGAAAGATTTAAAAGTGTCTGCTACCTCAACTGTACTGAAATGAGTCTTCTGAGATGTAAAGATAGTATGCCTCAAACAGACATAAAATACATAAGTATAATTATTGAATGTTTTGTAATAGCAGACCAGAAGTTAAAAGCAGGCTACCAGAGAGTCAGATGGATCTCTTTATAGCCTCCAGTTCAGGAACAAACTTCTATACTGCCACCATTGCTTCTCTTTGCTTTGTCCTCTTACCTCCTCTATACTTTTGTTTTGCACATGTCTTTATTTAAGGTATGGAACTCAATGAAAATGTAGAGGAAGTGAATATGTATATCAACATGTTCATATCCAATTAATTTAACTTGCCACCACCTCTACTTTTTATGCCCTTTTATTTATCTCAAATGATCCATCTATTAAAATACTGAAGTTCGAAGATGATACAACAATGATTGGTCTCATTCGAGGAAACGACAAATCCACATACAGACAGGAAATTGTACAACTTGGCTTGTGGTGTAACTGGAACAATCTGGAACTGAACACACTCAAAACCACAGAAATGGTGGTAGACTTTAGAAGAAATCCTCCCATGCTACCACCTCTTACAATACTAGACAACACAGTATCAAACAGTAGAGACCTTCAAATGTCTAGGCTCTATTATATCACAAGACTTAAAATGGACACCTAACATCAAAAATGTCATCAAAGAAGCCACAACAAAGACTGTTCTTTCTGCACCAACTCAGAAAGTTCAAATTGCCCAAGGAGCAGCTGATAGAGTTCTACAGAGGAATTATTGAGTCTGTCATCTGCACCTCTATAACTGTCTGGTTAGGTTATGCAACCCAACAGGACACACACAAACTTCAGAGGATAATTAGTACTGCAGAAAAAAACAATTACTACCAACCTGCCTTCAATCGAGGACTTGTATATTGCAAGAGTCAAAAAGAGGGCTGTGAAAATCTTTACATCCTGGACATAAATTGTTCAACTCCTACCCTCAAAACGATGCTAAAGAGCACTGCAGAAAAACTAGACACAAGGACAATTTTTTTCCGAATGCCATCACTCTGCCAAACAAATAATTCCCTCAACATTGTCCAACTATTTACAAAGTCTGCACTACTATTACTATTAATCTTCTCATCACTCCTTATCACCCATCCCCTCCCACTTGGAACTGTTTGACTGTAACTTTGTCACTTGTATCCTTACGATTTATATTGACTGTTTCCTAATATGATTTGATTGCTTTTTGTACTCTATGACTATTATTAAGTGTTGTACCTTATGATTCTTGACTCTGATGAATGTGTCTTTTCTTTTATATACACTGAGAGCATTTGGACCAAGACAAATTCCTTGTGTGTCCAATCACACTTGGCCAATAAAGAATTCTATTTTATTCTATTCTATTATTTAATCCCACCTTCTTTCCCAGTATTACGCTGGCATGCTGTTAAGAGACAAAGCCTTCCATCCCTTAAAAAGTTGCACACCATTGTCCTAAACTCACTCCATACTAAATATTGATATTGGAGATCTGAGTGGTCAGCATATCACTCACATGTTATACAGTGTACAGTCATTTCATTTTTCTGCGCAAGAGTAATAATATACTGTTAGATTTTTTTTTTTAGATTTCATCAAAAATGACCAAATGTACATAATTGTTCATACCAATTTTTTCACAGGTAGTTATGGACAGATAATACCATATAATCTCCTGAATTAAAAAGCAGATGTCAAATGTCTTTATCAATGTATCTTTTCATGAGATAAATTTACAAACTTAAAATAATATTATCCACAAAATATAGAATATCTGTGCAGTGCCTTCTTTAATGTGTTTACTTCCCTTTCAGAGATCTGCCTACCTAAGAAAGAATTTATAATTCTAGTACAGTTCATTTTGTAGTCTTTTCTTCTTCTGATACGGTGCTACTGGATATCAGATTCAAAGTTAAAGTACCATATATAGATTATATTAGCTTTTTCTTCCCAGGATACTTTCCATTTTATTGGCATATACCCAAATGCTTTGTCTTACCAAATATCTCTGTTTTGCTCACTGATATTTACATCAAACTGTGCAATTGCCATTGATTCTATCACACTATCCATGCAAAATCAGACTTTTTTTCACAGAACTTTCCTACAACTGACCCATATGCTTTTCATACTGATCGTCTTACCTATCATAGTAATTGATGACCAGTAACTCGGGTGAAGACCACAAAGAGTGAGAACTAATCATATCTGGATGTTTTCTTTTAGTCTCAGAGATAGTGTTTAAAGGGAGTTCTATAAAAAATAATTATGCAGATGAAGGACATAGAAATGTAACTAAAAGGCTTCCCACTTTCAAGATGATTACACAACAGCAATTTGCAATTCAAGCATGCCTCTTTTTCCATACAGTCACCTGCCTTTGAGCAACATACTGAAAGGGAACAGTTAATTACTCCTCAGTGGCTTGCTCATTAAATAATCCTAGGAGAAGAAAAGAAGGAAGTTCAAACAAGCCAATAATGTACATCACAGAAGCATGCAAAAAGGTTCCTAATCCATTATGCAATTAGGACTGAAGATCTATTTATTCAAACTTTTTATTAATCAGCAAGTAGCCAGAACTTAAGGGGGGAAATACACATCCCCACTACCTCTTTGTATATGTATTCTAAATTATTTAAAAATTGGTAATTATGGCATGTCACAGAATTACAAAGAAAAAATAATCAATCTTCAAAATCTAAAATAGAGATAACTGTGTTATTAATTTTAGCTATACATTTCTACTTATTTATTACCATATAATTGTAATTGTTCTCTATTTTAGCAGATAAAGCTAATTCCTTATATTCGGCTAAATTTATTTTTCTTGGTTATTTTATGTGAAATACAGTGTCTTGAAAACTTAATACAAAACTCCTGCCATTTATTGGAGAAATATACAAGCAGTTTTGAAACTTCAGTGGAATTTTTAAGAACCACATTAATGAGTTTCCATTAGGAAAATAAACCAATAATGTGGTAGGAGAACAAATTAACTTCATATTTAGGGCACATTTGAATGTGTCCTAATGTAAAAATTCTGAAAACTATAAGAAATCCATAGTGCTTCCTCAGCATTAGGCATTTTGCCCAAATGCACCAGACCTTTCCTTTAGATTAAAAACAAATGTATGACAGCTTGCTACTGAGATTCAAAAGAAGTCTTTCAAAAGAGTTTAATAGTCCAGATACACACATACTTTGTATGAACATGTAGAACATGCAGCTGCATTGGTATAAGTTTTTTAAAAGGGCAATTTTACACTTCACTTTCGAAATAGCACACCACCCCCAAATAAGTAATTATACTTCAGCCTTTTTTCACTATTCTTTCAAATCTGTATTATTACATACTGTAAAGACTAGGCTAGGTAGGGCAAGGCAGGGACAGCTGGGTACAACAACAACATTGTTTTAAAACAACTGACATGTCTTCTAAAGCTCACCCAGCATGTATCTAAACCTGTTTCCCCTTCTGTACTTTCTAAACAGCAAAACAATTCTCAAGACTGAGACCCTGAGGTTAAATGTAAGATTGGATCACTGGAATTTTCTCAGAGCAAATGCTGAATAAATTGTCTATTTTTCTTTGTCTCTTTTCCCAATTTCACTTGGTTTTTCTTTTTCCAAACTTCATCCCAGCAGTTGCTGAAGATTACTAGAACTAAATCAAGGTCCCTGTAAGGATAAGACTAATTCATTTATAGCTTCTTGTCCTCATGATTTCATTATTGGATTCAAACACCAGCTGAAAATCTGAGATAACTCTGTTGCTATCTCATTATTCCAAAATATGTACTATTGTAGTTTACAGGTCTGTCTGATTCAAAGCCCCACACATATTAAAAAGCACAGAAGGAATTTCTCATCTATAGATGGAAAATCCAATAGGAATCAGCCAGACAATAAAAGCTTTATTGAAAGCTCTCCATGCAACAATAGTTTGCTTGCTTTGCAAGGAGAAGTAGTACTTGTTTCCATTTTTTTCTGCAACAGAAATCTCAGGAGGTACCTCTGAATAATAGGAAAAACAAATGTTCTGTAACAACATATGACCCACCAAGTCCAGGCTTCATTTGGCAAAAATTACATCAGGCAATTCTCTTCCCACAACTTTCACATCCCAGACACAAACTGTTTCAACTCCTACCCTCAAAACGATGCTATAGAGCACTGCACACCAGAACAACTAGACACAAGAACAGTTTTCCCCGAAAGCTATTACTTTGCTAAACAAATAATTCCCTCAACACTGTTCAACTACTATTACTGTTAATCTTCTCATCACTCTTTATCACCCATCCCCTCCCACTTGTGATTGTAGGACTGTTACTTTGTCACTTGTATCCTTATAATTTATATTGACTGTATGATTTGATTGCTGATTGTACCCTATGACTATCATTGAGATTCTTGATTCTTAAGGAATGTATCTTTTCTTTTATGTATACTGAAAGTATTGTGTCCAATCACACTTGGCCAATAAAGTATTCTATTCTATTCTATTTTCTCATGACAAACCAGCCAAAAAATCAGCATTAACTCAATAAAAATGCAATCCTTGGTCAGCGGCAATTGATCATTTCTTGTTCTGAAAAATCACTCAAATCATACACTTATTACATTATCTTAAACAATGTAACAAGCAATTGTAGCAAATAGAACTAGCAGTTAGATAAAGCCATATATCCTGGTATATTATAAATAGTTTAAACTGTCAAAAAAGATGACCAGAATTTGGCAATTCATTGCCTTGTCCATGATATCCTTTTATCCTGGAATAGATCTGTTGGTATATAAGAACTCCTTAATGAATAATGTTCCTTGAAGATAAATAGGTTGGAAACTCTCACATTAAAATATAACGGGCCATGCAGCAAATTGTAATATTTCATTCTACAGTAGTCCATCTGTATTGTAGTTGCTATTGTTTACCCCACCTTCTATCCTAATATAATTGGAATTTAATCCATCATTCCCAATGCTAATTTTTTAGTATTAAAAAGTAGTCTTGGGAAATTCCTCTTGAGAGAGTTTTAAAGAGAGATTTTCTTTAGACTTTGCTTTCACTGTTGATTTTAAATAAAGCTGGAAAGACAGGGAGCCAAAAAGATAAATAGCTGGTTTATCAAATTTATAGATATATGTATTTTATCTCAGTTCCTGGCAACACAAGAAAGTGTTTTGGAAACCAAGAGGTATATAATTTGATAAGTGAATTAATTGGCTGCTTTCCTGGTTAAAGCTTTAGGTGGCTAATATGGAAACTATAGACCAGGTTAACTCATCCAGTGTCAAAGTCTATGATTAAACATTTGGGAGGAACTCTTTTACTGAAACATTTTGTTTTATAAAGAGGAAGGTTGGGTGTTGTTGTTTTTTTTAAAAAAAAACCTTCTTTCTTGGATTTTACAAATTCTGTTTACTGAAAGTAAGGACCAAATAGATGGGTCAAGTAAGTCTTTTGAGTAAGAGACCATTTGTAAGATAATATTTTTGTTTTTAATCCTAAACCAGTTTTTTTTTCAAAGTTTTCTTCCAACATTCTCTGTAACTCTAATCCCATTATTTATTTTCACCCAAAATGTGATGTAGATAAGCAAACAATATCTGCTAAGGATTTTAATGGCAGGAAACGATTGATCCATTAATACAAATTAAATCCAATGAAGCTGAATAGCATTAAATAGAGCTTGTTAGGGCCAGTCATTTTTTTAATTCAAAATTTGGACAAAACATTTGAGAAAAGCGAATCTGAAACAAGACACTTTAAAAAGATGAATAGTGGTTTTAAAACACAAGTATACAGTTGTAAAAGACAACAATTTTTTTCTGTGAATTGAAAGTACATAGAAAATTACAGAGTTCACTGTTAAAAATATTCATTGCAGACACTGGTCCCTATTTTTGGTTATTTTCTCCACCAAATACAGCCCTACTAATTATGCTTAATGTAAACCAGTATAATGTCCTATACTATAAATGCCTAAAAGCACTATTTTTCTCAGGGACTGCAACTTATGCTGCATTGAGCATTTCTTCTTTTGTAAGGTGCTTCTTTTCTCATTACAAAGACTTCCTACCTCTCTGCAATGTCCCAATCACAAAGGATTCGTTGCAATAAATACTCCTTTGCCTTTTTGGAATCCCAGGATAAAGCAGATGATCATACAAAATATAAGTGCAAAATGAGAGATAATCAGGATGCAAATGAGCCTGAGCACAATAGGCCAGCAACATGAATCAAAGCCTACAAAGCATTGATGGGGGGGGGGACTTCAACCCCCAGAATTCCCTGTTAGTAAGCCTACTAACATGTTAGTCACCAATGCTTCTACACTCTACATCAGGGGTCTCCAAACCCCGGACCATGACTAGTACCAGTCCGTAGCCCATTAGGATTGGAGCCACACAAGCAAGCAAACCTTCATCTGTGCTTGTGTAGGATCTAGATAAGAGTGTGAAACCATGCCCCTCCCTCCCCCCCCAGGTCCATGGAAAACCATTCCTCCCTGGTGTTTGAAAGGTTGTTGATCACTGCTTTACATAGTTTGAATGTATTGTTATAATACTAAAATCTAAAAAATTCAATTTCTATTTTTAATTTGTACAATTACTCTCAGAAAGGAAACATTCTGGCCAATTGTTTATACCCGATTAAGTCAGTCATGTTATCATTTCTTGGTTATTAAATAGATTCACATACTGTCCCAAACCAGGGCTTGTTTAAGCATGACTTATAAAAAGCAGAATTGGCTTGATATATGTAAGCCATAAGTTAGCCTTCAGAACACTTCAGAGCGTTGACTTCACTGAACATGATAACCAAAACCAAACACGTTAAGGCTTAACATCATGTATACACAAATCACAGCTTGTGGCCAAAGAATATATCTTTAAAATTAAACCTGCTACTCTATGTCTGAAATAAAGATTGTAGTTATTAAAATTTTCCTTTGCCAAGAGATTTTTAGCAAATTTTGACTACCTTTCTAAAGACTACTAATTTGAGTTTAGAATTCTTGACTCTGTAGTGTGTGGTTTCAAGTTTGCTCTCATTAACATATAGCCAAACAAAGGAGGACATTATGAAAATAAACTGAAAGGCATTATTAGTAACGTTAACTTCATTAGTGTATCTTCTTGTTTTATTTATCTTGATTTCTAATCTAACCCCACAGCAGGGGCTTAGGATAAGTAGCTCAACCTAAAGACCATATACATATTATAATAACATTGGATTCTTTTATTTTTTTAAAAAAAGTAGTGAGAAAGATAGAAACAGCAGGGAAAATGTTACCAGCAGCAATACCCTTTTGCAAAATGGAGCAATTTCAAAATCTATTTTGCCTAGATACTCTCATAGGCCCAGTATTGATTAATAATTCATCAAAATATTAGAGTAATTACCATATTTTGCAATATCACAACACACTTCAGCAAAACCTTCTACAAATCTCCTTGAGAGTGCCTTTAATAAATAAAATGCAATTCGCCATATTAAATTTGTTGTTTAAAGGCTAAATATTTCATCATAGCTAATTCATTTTAAATAATCAGCCAGGTCTCCCCCTGGATCACCTGCCCAGCATTTTTCCTACTTTTGAAATGAAATTATGTATCAAAGATTACAGTATAAATGGATTCAGATTAGGACAGAGATTTTTTACACCAAGGTATTCTAAGGATTGTCCAGAAATCCATTTAGCTATTTGGAGACTTTAAATGTGTGCTTATTTACTCGTGGGAAATGTTCTTTTGAAATCCAGATATATATGCACATTATATGAAAATATGGTTTGGTTTGGGATAATTATGATTTATTCAGTTAGACTCTTTGACTTATTTTAATGAAAATATGGATAACATGCATTTGCAAACTAGTTCCACTTCAGAACACTTCATTACAACTTTAAATGCTCTACATTTGTTTCTATTTTTAAGGCTATTTTGGTGTGGATATAATGTTACTTTTCTAATAGGTCAAAGATAAAACAAATTGTGGACTGTAACATAAAATAAACATTTATTGCCTGTGAAATAATATGTACATTGAATTATTTTAAATCTTAAAATCCTACTCTAGGACTACCTTTCATTCTGAAACCTGTTTTGATATAAATATAAAGATATTGAAGGATTTAATATAGTTCACCTTCTTCCCCAAAGATCCTCTCAAACATATTTTGAGAGTATAACTGGCCCAAGCTCACCAATGAAATCCTAAAAAGTTGAACCCAAATCACCTTGGTTCTACATTCAAATCAATTGCAAAAAAAACAAAACAAAACCAAGAGATCAAACTATTTGAAACTGTACTATTTCTTATCTGTCCCACCTCCACCAACCCCTCTTTGCCAATAAATGATATTCACAAAACAGGGTTCTCAATCTTAACTATATAAATATTTATATTGTTATCAATTGGGCAAGCTGTTAATCATAATTCAAGTCCCAGCTATATTATAGTGTTTGCTAGGACACATAATAGAAACATTTGTTCATTGAATAGATACTTTGCAGATAAATACATAAATCATAATGGAAGAAAGAATTAAATAACTTTCATTGGTTCTTGAGAAGAAATATAATCTTATTCCATCATTTCTGATTATGGATGAAAGGCAGACAGATTTAGGAACAAAACTGGTTTTCTATGTGTTTTAAGTAACTTAGCAGAAAATTAATGCTAGCTGTCAAATATAGTATTTCTGTCATCAAAGCCATTGACTTTACATGGAACCTATATAATAGAGAAAAGTGTGTTTGTGTCAATTTGTTTAGAAAATATAAACAGACTTTTCTATCTCCATGATATCCACAGCATTACCCCCAATAAGACTATATGTTTTAATTATCTTTTTAATTAAGGTAAAATAAGTGTTATATGTACATCAAATTTTACTGATGATATGATCAGGTGCAATCTTGAAGATATATTAAGTATTGCATATATACAATATAACATATGCATGGATTACATATGGTGTAGTACGGTATATAAACATCAAAGCTTCTATGAATGTTACAATTGGAAATACAAATTGTTATTAGAGAGGTTTCTAAGGACTGCATATTCAGAGCAGTTCTCTCTTCATAGCTTAACACCGAAATTTTCACTTGAAAGGTATAGTGGAAATCTTAATACAACATTAATTAGTTTACTGCAGGGTTCTACAGTATAGATAAAGATAGACAATATTGTGACCCAAAGCAACAAGAGGAATGAATTCATTATTTCTAAAATCCTTCAATTTAACACAACAAAAAAGTGAATTGGGAACTGTCATGCTTCCTTGGCAAACCCATCAAACAGCTTTTGAAAGAATGGTTTTACTGATACATAAAACTATTCTTTGAATTTTTAGTTTGACAATATTTTAAACCTTAAATTATGTTCAAAATTATAAAGCTTACTAAAATTTTTGAAACAGAACTCCTATATTGCTCATCTGGAGCTGATTTACTCCTTCAACAAACATGTTAATTCATGGCTGGTTTTGCTGCCACTTTAGGGTTTTCCAAGGCCATGTTGTTCTCGGTGTCTCAATGAAACACACTACAGGTAACAGAAGCACTGACTTCCTTACTTCTTCCTCAAAGTGAAAAAAGAAGGAACTCTGTAGGATTGCCACCAGTCACGACAGCAAAAAGGATAGAGGTGTTTAAATGCCAAAAGGGAAACAGAGTAAGTAGACTCTCAGGGAGTAGACTACACAGTAAAAAATCTGTCTTGCTATAGTACTATCAACAGATATACAATTTCAGTCAGCAAAAAGAAGCTGCAGGCACAAAAGATAGACCTTAGGATCCCAAGCTAACCCCCCTAAAATTGTTTGCTCAATAAAAGGTATATCCTATTCATCATTAACCACTATCATGGAGCTTTACGTTAGCTCAAAGAGAAGGTGATAGGCATAGGTTAAACTTAATAAAACAGCAAAGTTCTAATCTGATCAAAAGAAGAAACAAGAAAAACATAGCAAAAGTGTTTTGCTGAATCTTCCCTTAGAAGTTTATTCCATTAGATTCAGAATAGATTTTCCTCAGAAACAGTTTTGTGTAACTTAGGCCTTCCTGAAGAGTGATAGAAATTCTTAGTACAGAAGACAGAAAATTTGCGGTTTGAGATGGACCAGAATTATCCAGAGGGCACTTCTGAGTCTTCACAAATCTTTCTTAACAGAATTAGGTAAAATGTTCCTTATTGTGATTATCTTCTATAGAATCACCACTGATTTCTCTCCAGCCAATCAGATAATAAAGATGTTGAGACAGAATAGATGTGATAAATTATCTGACCATATTTCATTCACACAAAAATGTATAGCATGTATATATTGCAGTAATATGGACTAGTTTAATTTCTATCGCATATCCAAATAATCAACATGTTTTAATAACAAATTCTTCCTATGTTGTATTTTTGTTTGCACATTTGGTGGATGTTAGGCTTCTATATCTTAATATTATATTCACATTTTCATTTTCCCTGGTTGTACTATCTGATATTATGCAAAAAAAACAACAACAGATGATTCATGCATATTAGTTAATTACTCCTGCACAAGCCCAAAGCAATAAATATTCTTGAAAGGAATAATTGATTGTGATACAGCTTTTTATTTTAAAAAATAGAACTTCAGATATACAGGTAGTCCTCAACTTACAACAGTTTGTTTAGTGACTATTCAAAGTTACAATGGCACTGAAAAATGTGACTTATGACTATTTTCATAGTTATGACCTCTGCAGCAGCCTCATGTAACTTCATGTGATCAAAATTCAGATGCTTGACAACTGGTTCATATTTATGACCATTGATGTGATCATCTTTTGCAACCATCTGACAAGCAAAGTCAATGGGAAAGTCAGATTCATTTATCAACTAATTTACTAACTTATCAACTGCAGTGATTCACTTAACAACTGTGGCAAGGAAGATCATAAAATGGGGCACAATTCACTTAACCAATGTCTCAGTTAACAACAGAAATTTTGGGCTCAATTGTGGTCATAAGTAGAGGACTACCTGTAATGTTCTGATTTCGCACTAGGCATTTTATACACAGAAAAGGAACACACTTAAAGTCTAATTGCCTAGGAAGCCTTGACCTATTCTATGTGAGAAGAACAAATTCTGTCAATTTCTATAACAGAGTTATATCAGATAGAAGCATTTAGATGGCTGGAAGCAAAACTGTATGTTCATTTTAGACAAATAGTGCAATCAGGTAGAGGCAGAAGAATCTGTGAAACAAAAGGGTAGCATGACTCAACAGCTGAGTAGAGGAGGCATGACCCTTCCTGCACACTGAGGGGATCTAGTGACTTGATTAAGAAATAATGCACTTCCTGGCTTCTTTTTATTAAAAGCAAAATAAGATGAGCAAAGTGAAAAAGTTAGAATATGAATCCATCAACTAATATTTAAGACTTCACATTCTGAATTAAAAGCAAATAAAATAATCTTCCAAAAATGGTCCAGTTATTGAGTCAAATATCTGTTTTTAAGATGCAAAATATATCAATGTATGTTAATAATACACATGCTATTTTTCTCCCTCATTTCTACTTTGGTTTTAATTCTACTTTTGTAAATAGTGCCATAAAATTCCTTGGAGGAGCCAGTTTGACATAGTAGTTAAGGCATCAAACTAGAAACTGGGAGACCCTGAGTTCTAGTCCTGTCTTAAGTACAAAGCCAGTCTTTATACTTAATGCTTTGGGCCAGTCACTTTCTCTCAGCACTAGAAAGAAGGCAATGGGAAGCCACTTCTCAAATCTTACCAACAAAACTTGTCATGGAAGTTGAGAGGAGTCAACATTGACTTAAAGACACCCACAGAAAGGAGTCTTTTAGGATATGAAATATATAAGTAAATATTTTCCATTATGAAGACTTCAGTTTGAATTAAATGCCAAATAAAGTGAATTTAAGATACGGTCATTTTTTTTGGCAGTGATAAATACATCATGCAATATTAACAAGTGCATATAATTTACTATTAATTAAAATTTTAGATCAGACTGCTTTCAGATTCAAAGGCAAAAAATCCCATTTCTTTCCAAAAGTTATAGCTATGGAAAGACTTTCATTGCTAAAATGTCTCATTGCTAAAATCTAATAAAAGGCTCTTTTCTCCTTAATACAAGGCTTAAAAATTAAATGTTACAGTCAAACATGTCTTTTCATATATAAATCCCAATTAAATCAATGTAATTTATATGTAAGTAATATGTAAGTAAGCATAGGAGTGCAGCTTTAATGTATTGATCAAGTAAAAATGTAAGATGGATAAATCATAAATTGCTATAAGATTATAGTTTAGAAATGATTCTGCCTTCACTGAGACAGTGAGTCAAGGCAACAAATTAGATAAGATAACCTTTATTGTCACCTTTTTCAATAAACACACCAACACACATTAAAAAATAAAATTCTGGTGCCTGCTCTCAAAAGAATATATAAGTATTTCTTCATACACATACAGGCACATAGATATTTATTTAGAATACATAACAAAACTTGAGGGTTAACAAAATATTATAGATTCTAGCTGTTCTGCTTTGGATACTGCAAAGTCTCCTCCCAGAACAGTGGTGGTATTCAGCCGATTTGCACCAAATCAGGTGAACCGGTAGCAAGAATTTGGCATGAGACACTGAACCGGTAGTAAGTTCTGGCTGGCCACGCCCCTGACCTGGTTGCCCTCCTGCCTGATGCTCTTACCCCGCCCACCTGACATTCGCCTAAGGTATTTCTTTTTTTTTTTTCCTTCCCGACAATCAGCTGTACATAGATCAGCTGTGCGTGATTCCGCTTGCTGAGGCCCAGGAAGACAAAATATGGAAGGAGGAGCTCAGCCCCCCCCCTCCATTTTTTGCCTTCCAGAGGAGCCTTAGGGGAGCAAAAACACCACCCCAGAGGCTAGGAAGCTCTCAAAACAGAGCTTGCATGCCCCTCCCATGCTCTATTTTTTTTTCTTCCTGAGTCTTCGGGGAGTTTTAGGGGAGCAAAAATGCCCTCCCCCCAAAGTTCCTCTGAGGCTAGGAAGCTCCCAAAAACGGGTGGGGGCTCCAAGAAAAAGCAAAAAAGCCACACCCACCCAGTCACATGGCCATGCCCACCAAGCCACGCCCATAGAACTGGTAGTAAAAAAAATTGAATCCCACCACTGTCTCAGAAGGTTACAAAGAAAACTTGTGTAGTGTCTCAGACAATACTGCAGATACTGGTTAAGCATTGCTTATATGTTATGTCCTGGAAGGAAGGAAGTGAAGCTCCAATAATATTTTCTGCCATCCTCACCACTCTCTGCACATCCTTCCTGTCCAAACCAGTAATATTTCAAAACCACCCAGTAATATAACGTGATCAACATTTTCAATTGTTCCTCTATAGAAAGATAGGAGAAGGAAGATGCGCTCTTCTTATACTATGCAGAAAATGGAGGTGTTGCTGTGCCCGCTTCACCAGTGTTTCACTTTTGAGTGACCAAGATGTGATAGAACCTAGAAATTTGAAGGTCTCTTTTGTTGATACTGTGTTGACTAGTATTGTAAGAGGTGGTAGTTTAGGAGGATTTCTCCTAAAAGCTACCACTATTTCTATAGTTTTGAGTGTGTTTAGTTCAAGATTGTCCGGTTGCACCACAAGACTAGTTGTTTAACCTCCCCGTCTGTATGCAGATTCTAATGAGACCAATCACAGTACTTTAACAGAGGGATCTTTTGAGATACAGTCATTGATATATAGAGAAGAGAGAGCACTTTGTTTGTTTTTTATCAAAGGAATGTGGAAGAATGTGGAACTATTTTCTTGATCTTCAAGGTATATGCCATGTTTATTCTTCTCTCTGTAGACAGCCAAAATATATTTACTACAAATGCCAACTGTCATCTTAGAAAAGAAGGTGATAGGTTGTCAACCCCACTAGATGGCCCAGTTCAGAAATAACTCCAAAGGAAGGTGAAAACTGCTTTTATTGAGATGTGGCTAATGTAACAAAATCTTGCAAATGTGGTTGGGTTCCTCCTCCTCCTTTTCAGTGAATTAGGGAACCACTCGTGAATGTTATTTCACTGTTCTGGACTTCAAAATTATTCAGATCCTGGTCCCTGGATAATCGCCCGTACATATCTCTGTCAATGTCGTATTCTTTGCTCTCTATGTGGACCTTTAGGCAAAATTGTCTGTCACCACTACACTTTTCAGGGAAGACAGAACATGCTTGAATTGGACAAATGTAAAAGGAACATAGCATTAAAAAGCCTCCCATAAAATTAAATAAAATTCAAACAGAATTAATAGAAAGAGAAGGGGGAACATCTATTATATTAAGTTTGGTAGTTCATAATTCCAAATTTACAGTTTGTTGCTCATTAGTTCACTTTTATAAAATTGATTGCCTTCAAATTAAAAGCAAACTTTTTTTCATTTTAGGCAAAGTCTAAATAATAAAAGCATTTATCTGAGTAGAAAAACAATATGTTTTTTCTACTTCTGTTGATATACTAATATATCCAGGAGGATTAGCCAAAATCTTTATTTGGTCTTCATACTATAACAAAAGAGCTCATCAATATAGCAAAAACAGTGGGATTAAAAATAAACAGTAGTACTGTTTTTAAACCTGCTTGAAGAAGAATTATGGCATTCATTAAATAAGATTTTTTTTTCAAATACAAGCCAATGGAAGTTTTTTATTTATGTCTAAGGGTTCACATTCCTTCAGTGATATTTAGAAGGCTGCTATTGAAGAAGTGTGAACATATACAGAATGTCTTATTTAAAGGTCATTCATGAGAACCTAAAAAGCAGTCTTTCAAGTGAAGCCTGGCTTTACAGAAGATAGATAACTGTATATTCTGATTAGGACATGGAAATAATCTTTTATTGTTGTTTCTTGAATTTTTTTTAAACTTCCAGTCTAGTTAGTCTTTCCTGCTGATTTCTGGCTTATCCTAACTGTGAATGAGCCTAATTTGCTCTAAATAACAGTATCACATAACCTAACTCCTAAATTATTCCTTTGATTGTGGCAGCTTCCAAAATTTAATGCCAAAGCAACAGAAAGAAAAAAAGAAGATGCTCTGTGTTCAGTGCTAGAGTTCACAAGGTGTATACAAGATGTAATGAACCACAGCGGAGGTAGAACTTATATACCCCTCCATAGTGCTTTACAGCACTCTCCGAGTGGTTTCCAAAATCAGCATATTGCCCCCAACAATTTGGATCCTCATTTTATCAATTTTGGAAGGCTGAATGTCAGTGCTGCCATCCTATTCTGCCTCATCTATGCTTTGCTGATGCCAGAGTGGGGGGAGGGATGGAACCAGAAACCAAAACTACATTGAATGTCTGACAGAGACATTGGCCAGATGATCCCAAGGTCACAAGTGTGGAAATGGAATGCAGAGCATCAGTGAGCCTACCAAGAATCAGAATTGTTACTAAACAATATGTTTTAATCCCATTGGACATGAAACAGATAACAGGGGGAGGCAACCTGGAAAAGGGAAAAGTAACTGGCAGAATTCATGAGCAAACCTCAGGTCTGGTTTTTACCTAGCTTCCAATCATTTGTCTTTAGTAAAGTTATACCTTTCACTACGAATGCAGTGAAAGGCTCTTCTTTTCTAAATGACCAAATTGGGACAGGCCCAACATTGAGTCAACCTTGAGACCCATCAGGATCAAACTCCAGAATAGTGAGCAGAGTTAGCCTGAAGTACTTCATTCTAACAGTATTCTAATGTTGCCATTGACAATCATTGTCTTGCTATGGAACTTCCTATCTGTCCAAGTAGATTTTGTATCTCCAATATTATTGTTGAATAAATTGTTCAAAGGATACCTCCCACACTGTTCAGCCATGTAATGAAGTTTTGCTACTAATTTCTACTAATGTTTATACAATTGTTTTTTAAAAACTCCCTTACTCTAATTTTGTAAAAATTGACACTTTTATATTATTAATAATTATTACTTGATTGTCAGTGTGTTGGAGTTTAATTTGTAACTTTATAAGACATATTTATGCCAATTTAGGCTACATATTTTTATGCTCATTCTACAGAAGTAAATGGATCCTCCACAACCCAACTGTTGTGAAATTTATTTAGGATATACTTTCTATTCTGTACTAGAAATTGATTTGGTCAAACACATTGCTATTCCTGACCCAGACTTTGTTCAGACAGCAAAACTGAATCTGAATACAAAGGAAGGAATGTCAATAAAAAATTTATGTATCCCAAATTCAGGCTTCTAAGCTTCCATCAGTTTGACATTATTCCTTTAACTATAGCACAGCTGCTTTGCCAAGCCATTTCTCTCCTACCCTCAGTCTGTGACAGGATAAATGACTTCAGCAATACTTGAAAGTGCTAGTACTTCTGGTAAGAATTTATGAGTTCTGGCAGATGGGGATGACCTGTTCAACTCTATTGACCTAAATAAGGAAAGTGGAAAGTGAAAGTCCATTCATTGCTGATTCTCAGGCCCCTCCCCAGAATTTTAAGCATGTCTTAAATTCAGCTAGATTCCAGCAGGCAGTACTATTGACAACACAGAACTAACTTTTCTCCCACTTCCTCATGTGTCTTTTGGTAGTAGGTGCTGAAGATGCTAAAGCACTGTGACAGGATGCTATCAGAGGAAAGAAAAAAAATTCATCAGGAGAAAAATCTGAGCCTCTCCAGCATATCTGTTGTAAAATATATCATTTTCTGATCATTGTAACAATTAGCAGAATTAGATGTTCAAGGAAAGTGAGTCTGTGAAGACTTTCATACTGGAACACAGTACAATTTGAATACCTAACAAATAGAGAGCAAATTCTAGCCTCCTAATGGCTACTGCTAATGAAATTATTAGGGCAAATTTTTCCCTTTGTAAAATGGGCCTTATCTTTTGGTTAGCTTGCTTCCACCAGATTTACACCAAAATATAGTAGAGGGAAATCATACAGGGAATTTGGAGAAAGTATTTTAAAATGTACTGAAGCCTGCATGATGATCTACTAAACCAAAGCCCGCTACCATGGGGCGGACATTTTATTTTCATTCATACTATATGTTATGATTATTGTTTAAAAAAACTTTGCAGGCAGCCAAGGTCTGTAATGGAAGAGATGGCAAGATTTTCCCATCCCACACACCCTAAAAAGGCAAGGCTGTGACTTCTAAGGTTGACTGTTTCCCAGTGCTCCGAAAGAAATGCAGTATTTAAATATGTTAAGCATAACTCTAAGTTAAAAGCCTGTTGATTATTTTCCACCCAAAATGCTGTCTTTCTTGGCAATTGCTACTGCTGTTTAGTAGCACAACAGCAGGAGCATTAAAACAAGATTGCCCACACACCCCTACTCTACAGAAGCAAAAATGAAGCTAATGTTCATGAAAACACTATTCCTGTGATTAACTGCAACATGGTTTACTGAGTAAACCAATTTTCCCAGGGTCAGACCACACACTGAATCACAAAACAGCCACCAATAATTTTGTCCAGCATATTGTGACATATGCTGGACATAATAGCATCCCATGGATAGCAACAAAAGGAAGTTACAGAGGTTGTCCCTCTAGGTCCCTCAAGTGGGGTCTCCAGGTGCTGCCCTATAATCTCTACTGTTAAAACCTCTCAAAATTTGTGGGGAAGTGGATGAGTCTGTAGGCTCACACTATCACTCAGGAACGTATTTCCTCACTGTGCTTTATCCATAGGAAGAAAACAGACAATCCTGTTTCATGGACTTTTTGCTGAAAGAAGAAATGAGTGATACAGTATGATATTTATGGGTTTGAAGATTTAAAAAGATGTGGATTAAGTGAGGGGCTGAAGGGAATTATATAATATCTAAAAGGGAGGAAGAATGACAGAGTTTTAATTATCTATTGAAGAGGAGGAAGTCATTATATTTCAGAACTTTAATATCTTTCTTTTTCTCTTTTCTTGCACTTTTTTCTTTTTCTTTGACTTCTCTTTAACTATAATTCTTAAGAATTATACATATACATAGAGAAAACCTCTCTGCTTTCATTCTTTCTTTTTATAGCATCAGAATTACAAGGGTTGTTAATCTATCTTCCTGGCAGAATGATACACCAGTAAAATAAGATATAGTTGCTTATTACGTATATTAAGAATTAAGCAACCAGTTTAGCCTGAAAAGGAAATGGGACAAGAAGAAAATGAAGTCAGGATTCCTAAAAACAGCAAGAATCCCACAGATATATATAGGAAGAATAAAATAGGAATAAGAATACTCAAAATAACTGTACTGAATTATCTTCATTGTCATCATCTAGTTCCACATTTTTTAACGAGGTTCTTTCTTCTGATTCACCAGTGCTAATCCAGGATAGGGGTGAGTGGCCTATACTTAGTTAAAGCCAATCGAAAAAGCTTCCTTTCTCCCATTATGGAAATTAATAAAAAAAAGACCAAATATGACTGGATATTACAAACTCGCCTGATACAAAGGAAAAAAATTCCTGCAGTTAATTGGCTGCTTCAAGTTTTACTTTTGGAGACTTTGCTGAATTCTGCCTCCTGTTCAGATTGATTGATTAATGGTCCATCTGAACCTCTGGAAATGTTTTTCACCCTGTACTGCAGATGCTAAGGGCAAGGCAGATGCTGAGACAATGAGGGAAGGGGACAGAGGAATATGGACTGAACAATGATTGAAAAACAGTGGTGGATATGGGCTGGTGGGGTTCATAGAAATGACAGGGAAGAAAGACACTGGGATTGTTAACCTGCAATATCTATCTAAAAGCTATCTCTGGCAAATCTGGAATAGATTTCAGGGTTTGGTTTGATCTGATTTACCCAGACCCATCCAAAGCCAAACTATATTGATTCCATCCAAGAAACAAAGCACATTGATCATCTTGTGCTCATTTTTAGCTATTCTGCATGATGCTTTACTTCGTCAGATGCATGAAAGACCATCATGCACTACTAATTTGATAAAGAAGGGAAGTGCAATTAAAAAGAAACAGAGTAATTTCACTAATTGAACACTCTGTCTAAGGAACTATACATTGATATAACAGTAATGGAACATTATGGACTAACTGCTCATCAGTTTAAGTCTCCATAGTTCCCAATCTATAAAAGCTTTTCTTTGTGACCTGATCAAAGGAAACCTGACCAAAATCTTAAAAATAATCACAAGTTATGAAAAAGGATTGCTGCAGTAATTCATAACTTACAGTGCTTGCTTGAGTTGTCAGGCATATTTCAAGCAGTCATTACACTGAAGACTAAGGCTCATACTATTCAAGACCAATAGCCAAAAAAAGTTCAATATTCCTATCCCAATGCTTCACAATTTCTAATCAAATTATCTATTCTGAAGTCTCAAATAACCTGCTATCTGTGGTCCTCTCAATTGAAGTATCTACAGTAGGTTTGCAAACCTGTAAACCTAAAAAAAAAAGTAATTACATTCATCCTAAAATATCCTTCCCTCGGCCCCACATAGAAGATGAATGTGGAGGTAACATCAAAATCCCTGATTCAAAGATAAAAAGCTGATTTTTTTTTTATTTATGGCTAAATGAACCTGAGTTTCAGCAATCAGGACCATCAAACATAACAGAGTGAGATCTTTGTAGAACCAGAGGAAAATCACTATTAAACAAGTAGGCACATACTTTCTTTTCCCAAGGCAATAATGTGTGGGTGAGCCAGAATTTTTTAGCAAAATAGTCAGGGGTGTGTGTGAACCTATTTGAGTCAAAAACCTCCTTGAGGTTAGCTATCAATATGTGGACTGGAGGAAAAAAGCATATTTCTTCATCACAACTATTCTCTTTAAACATTTGAGCCATATCTTTGCCACATTCTACCAGGATATTTTTAAAGCATTTGTTCAGACTTTTATGTTCAACTGGATTGTGTAAAATCATAAAAGACAATATTTAGCTTGTGGAATGAAACTATGATTCAGGCAAAAAGAATTTACTGGGATCTTTAACAGACATTGCTTTTACATTTTAATTAAGTCTTTATTCTCCCTCTCCACCTCCAAACAATGTAACAATTAATTTAAAAGTTTAACTTTGGTTTTCCCCTGCCCCACCCACATCTTCAGAAGGGAAGAATGAAGGCCCAGTTTGCATAAATGTACAGAGCAATGTCACCTGGAAATGTTTGTTAGCTAGTTTCCAAACAAACATGAGAAGCACAAGTGAAAAGGGAACTCTTAAAACTAATTAGAATGCCTGGCTATAAATCTGGATTCCAGAACAAAGAGACTCTAGCGACATCTGGATATATTTCATGACAAGGCAGCCAAAGTTATCCTCTGATTTAAAAAAGAACCATATTTTTTAAAGCAACATACTCAACATAACACATCTGGAGAAAGTTTGTTGTGTAACAAGCCTTGGAATGCTATCCTCTGAAGAGTTTGATTTTATTTTAATTGCTTGAACTGCCCTATATTCCCATTGTACAACTACTTGAAACAAACATCTGCTGGTATATTTTTATGAGGCGTCCCATGATTCTTATCAGAACAACGAGCATTTTACCCTCATTTCTCACATAAATAACAAAGCAAATTTTTAGTGTTTGTATTCCCAGAGATAAGTCCAGGACAAGCCCAGTGAGACAGGTTAGAGCAACATTCTTCCTCTGTTCTCTTTTATTTTTATCTCAGAGGCAAGGATATTTTTTCCCAATTAAGCGACATTTTTCAGAAGGGATAATCTATTAGGGATCCTCAGTCAATGGAGAGTGACTAAGACAATTGTCCTGATCCATTTCACTTTCTGGTGTCCTATTTTCTCTGTTGTGGCTACATCCTTTCTTCCTCACGTCCCTCACTACTGGCTTCATCTAGCTGCCAGAAAAGAAACTTTTTGAAAGAGGTCCATACCATTGCTTTGCAGTTTGTAAAATTATCTGAAATTAGGCATAATTGGGAGAAAGGCCATATGCAGCCCTAGACATGTGTATTACTGTCACAAGTATAAATGTAAATTTAAAATAATTATCTTATACAGGATATGATCTTGTCACAGTGAAATGTTTATGGCAGGGCAGAAGGTAGAATTCCACCTTCTTCCAAACATAGTAAAGGACCACTGGAGTGAGAGCAGATTGGTGCTACTGGACCAACCCAGTTTTCAAGCATTGAGTTATAACAGGGGGCTCCAAACTTGGCAACTTTAAGACTTCTGGGAGTTGAAGTCCACAAGTCTTAAAGTTGAAGTTGCCAAGTTTGGAGACCTCTGAGTTATAAGCTCATTTTTCACTGCAAAGCAAACCCTATCCATGGACACCATGAGCTTTCATGCGTAAACTGAGATATAGGCCAGTAGCCTTTTCCATGTAAAAGGCTGCCAAGTTCTTTAAACAACTTCAAATCAAGGAAGAAGAAAACTTGACTCAATTATCAAAAAAACCTGCAGATTTAGCAACTAGGTTTGTACCTATATACTGAATCCTTGGCAGTCACTGAATTGTAATTATGCTATAGCCTAATCTAGTTATGGGACTATTGATTGCATTAACTTTCACTCAGGTTTCTATGTATTCTAAGAATATGTATCCTGTTGACAGGACAAATTGCTTGATCAAAAAGAAAGATGTTTCACAATGACTGCATTCAGACAACACATTTCTATTTTTCTATTTTTCTTTGGAGAATGGAATGAAGCCCATTGTTTGGGTTGAGAATTTTGGATGAATTTTGGACAGAAGTTCACAGAGTCTGAAACTTGATTTCAGTTTACACATAACCAGACAATCAAGGAAGCTGTCCTTAGATTTTATATTACAGATTATCATTGTTCGCCACAATCTCAAAATACCATTGGAGCTGTGTGAAGGATCAGCTTCCACATTCCATTGGTTAAAAAAAGAGTAACTGTATGAAAATAAAAAACAATTAAAACAGTATTTTATTTGGCAATGATTTTTCTTACCCAGTGTAATTTCACACATATTTTGGCTCTTAAAAAATATTTCATTCACTATATATGGAGAAAGTATAAGGTACTTTATGAATGCTTAGGTGTAAATTGCTTTCTATTATTGGGCTGATTGGAAGGACCATCATTCATACTTCATCACAAAGACTTGTTTAACTAAATTATGCGCAATACACCACAATAGTTCACACAATGTGCTAAACCAAAATGAAGCATTTGCATTGTACTTTAGCACAAAATTTAAAGCAAATCAATATAATTTTCTGTGGTTTTGGTTTCTAATAAATGAAACATCTGTGGGAAAGGGGACAAATGTAGCATATCCAGTCTGAATTATCTCAACAATCATCTTTCAACAGTAGTTATGAGTGCATTTATCTCCAGTACAATGAAAATTAAGATTTCTTTGCAGTCCAGTAGCATCTATTAGCAAATAATACTGTTGGACTGCAAAGATGTCTTATTAATTTTCATTGTACTGGGGATAAGTGTATTCATGGCTACTGTTGAGTATATTTATCTCCAGTACAATGAAAGATAGTAAGATTTCTTTGCAGCCCAATAATATCCAGTAGCAGATAAAATGAAAGGAAAATTGATAAAGGTATATGGTCTATATACAATTATTAGAAAAGTTTAAAGTGGATAAAAGATGTTATGCTTTTGAACAATGTAAGACTGCATTTAAAAGACAATGTTGTACAATGATGAACAAGATATTGTTAAAATGTATCACTTTTGTTGAAATTTGAGGCAGAGGAAGAAAATGTGATCAATGAGAAAATATGTGATTGAAAGAATCAAAATTTACAATATGTACCAGTCATAAATAATTTATTAAATAATATACTGATGATATTTGTCACCAGAAAAATTGTATAAAATGTATAAAGGTACCTCAAATTTATGCAGAAAATATGGACAACATAAAGGGATATTTTATCATGACTGATGGCTACATGACTAAATTGACTTCCTTGATTAACATCAAGATTTCTGGAAAATTCTTGTAGACTTTTCTGCATAAAACAGGAAAAAAAGTATTTATGGCTTGTGGTTTAATAATAATAATAATAATAATAATAATAATAGAGATTTTTTGTAACTTTGTAATTATATTTGTAGCTGCTAAAAATGTAATTGGAATCTTCTTTCTCTTTCTCTTTTCTTTTTGCACTTTTGTCTTTTTCTCTTTATCTTCCTTTTCCTTTCTTTAGTCCGTGTCTTCTCTTTAAAACTTTTTATAAAAATTATATAAAAATAGTATCCATTAGTAGCTGTTGAAGATTTTATTATCAGCAAAAAAAAACATTATAAAACAAGGCTAAAGAGTTTATTATATCTTAACCAAGTTTCATCCTACAATTATACAAAATTTTCTGGGGATAAACCAGTAAGCAACTGAGATTTTTTTAAAATGCAATATTAGACTAAAGAAATCTCCTTTTTTAATTATTTATGATTTTTGGAACAGGTCCAAGTTCTTAATTTTAAGCTCAAACTATTATATAACTACTTGTCTCCCCAGAAAGAAAGCCTTCAAATAAGACGATTCAGTGAACTGCCTGAAAGACAATTTCCAATATTAATATTTCAGTGATATCTATATTTCATAATGTACTTTTAAGGCTCTCGATTTCATTTCCCACAGACATTTTTATATTTCATTAAATGTCCATACTACATCTAGTGTTAGCCTCTTTAATTCCTGAATCCCTTCTGGGAAGTAGTACACATTTCTTATTTTCCAGTCCTATTGCCAAAAAGATTCAAATACCAGGGAGAGAGAGGGTGGCAGGATATCATCAGCAGAGCTAATGAAGAGTTAATTTATTTTAAAACAAAGGATGCTTTTTTTTAGGATGGGTGTTTTCTATGAAGTTGTGAATTGGATAGTGCAACTATCCTTTGTGTTGAGGATAAAACAATTTTGAGTGGAAGCAAGTGCTTCCTATTGAAATGTAACAATTGCTATTAAAAGATGTAGCATTAGAATTATATATTTGTTTCTTTTCTTTATGCATATTCAGAAGGTGTCCATAAAGAGGCATAGCATTTAGCACAACTGAGTATTACAAATGTCCTCCGATATAATTGATATAGAAACAAATACTTTGGTTTTCTTTTAAACATATGTGAGTTGCTTACAGAAACTGCCTTTCCATTAACCCTTATTACATTCTTGTCAGGATAGCAGATAACAGATAATAAGAGTTGGAAGGGACCTTGTAGGTCATCTAGTCCAACACCCCACCCAAGCAGGAGACCGTACACCATTTCTGACAGATGGCAGTCCAATCTCTTATTGAAAGTCTCAAGTGATGGTGCTTCCACAACTTCTGAGGGCAAGATGTTCCATTAGTTGATTGTTCTCACTGTCAGAAAATTTCTCCTTACTTCCAGGTTAAATCTATCCTTGTTCAGTTTCCATCCATTATTCCTTGCCTGGCCTAACATGGTATAACATTCCAAGCTAAAACTGATATATGAAAGTTATAAATTTTTCTGAGTAGTAGACTATCCAAGTTCATGCATAGGTAGAATACTTATATGGTATAAACATCAATGTATTTATGTCATAAAATTATATTACCAAGCTAAACTATAGTATTTATGATACACATTTGAAGAACAAATTAAAGAAACTTCCTAAGTAAGCATGCACAGCTTTCCAATAAAAATTTCAACTTTCAGATTAAAATTAAACATCATTTGCTTAAACATTTTAAATATTGTATCCCTTCTTTATCATGTTTATTTCCTGTGCTCAGGACACCCATGTAACATTCTGTTATAAGTCTTAGCTGATTCCAATAAAATATAATTATTTCTATTTTTTTAAACAAACTAGTATAATTTCACATTTTTGACATCACAAGAAATTGTACAATGTCAGTTAGACATACACAGTTTGTTGATATCTATCTGGCAACCATTGCATGAAAAGGAGATGGAAAGAAGAAGAAAAGGAGTAATTCTATTGCTTCAGTTGATCCTTACCCACTTTGGCTCTGTCTATCACTCAGACTAACTGATTGAAAAAGGCTACAAGCCCTGCAAATAAGTGAAATAAAGAGATAAATTGGCCATTTGTGACTCCAAGAATAAAGTATAATGGTGATTGTGTATACTTAGAAAAGTATTTGTTTGCTTTGAGCAGAACTATATTCATATATACACATGGGAGTGGAATTAATATAAATCTAAATTTCATTATTGTTTTATTGTTTGTGATGAAAGATTGTGATAATTAGTGAAGAATACAAGTTGATCAGAGTTGTTGAATATGGTAGGCTATTTCTTGGTATCCTCATAAGTGGATCTTTAGGGAAAACACACATTTAAAAAATAAAGAAGTGAAAACAAAACGTCTGCAGGAAGATGATAAATTAATCAGAGTCCTGCATGACAAATTTGTTAAAAGACCAATTGATCTCCCAACAGGATGAAAAGAAAATAGATGTAAATTTTAGAGAAAGAATATGGAATTGGGCTGGAATACAGTGAGAAGAATTATGTTACAGAGTACCAAAGGAGGGGATGAAATTACACTAATGGAAAGCACAAATAAGTTTTTTGTGGAATTGTGAAATGAGAGAGGGAATAGGAGGAAATGTGTATATCAGAAAATATATTGCAGATATTCCTTGATTTATGACCATTATTTTAATAATAATCCAAATCATTTCTGTCCGTTGGAAAATGTTGCACCATCAACACCATTTCCTATGGTCATGTGATCACAATCTGAGTGCAATTTATTTGCACTTATGGCAAGCACCTGAAATCATGTGATCACCATTTTCAAACTTCACTGCTGACTTCCCCAGAAAGCCAATGGGGAAGCTGGCAGGGAATCTTGTAATCTGCCTGCTCAAAGGATTCCTTGTCATTTCTGGAGATTGGCTGAAAGAGCTGCCTTCTGGACAATTTGAGCTCTACATGAATCTTAAACCCTCTAGCAAGCAACCCTGTTGCTCTTTTTTTCAGAGTAAAAGGACTGGCTACTACAGAATTTCACCTCTTCTTTGACAGGCAGCTCCTTTGTTCAATTCACTTAATGATCCAAGAGATTGCTTAATAATTGCAATTGAGACTGCTGGGATAGTGGTCATTGAGCAAAACAATCATGTGACATAGAAACATAGCTAAATAGAAAACTGATGGCAGAAAAAAAAAACCCAGTCATCCATAGAGTCTACCTTTGAGTTTATTTGGGTTTTTTGTTTTGTTTTCTTTTGAATATATTTATTTATTATTTTTAATTATTTTTTCTGTATTTTATTAATTTTTATTTTTGTCACATGTGTATCTGAAGCAAATTAAAAATTTCAGTCAACAACAAAGGAAATGTTTAATGTATTATACCAAACTTGTCAAACACATGGCCTACAGGTCAGATCTGGCCTGCGATAGGCCCAGAGTTGTCCCAGGGGGCTGTCCCAGAGACAGTGAAGGACCAGCCCAGTGATGCCCACCAAGTCAGCAACACCCAGGCCACACCCATCCCCCCCACCCCCCCACCAAGGGCAAACAAAATCCTGATATGGCCCACAATAGGATCAAGTTTGACACTCCTGTATTATTGTATAATACATACCATTATACCAATGCAGCATATATTATACCATTGTATAATACACACAATGAGAAAAAAAATGTTACAAAAAATGTAGGCAATGAGATCAAGCAACAGTTAAAATTTAAAGAGGCAGTAAAATGCAGAGTGATTTTGATGGAAGTAAAATTTGTTTGGGAAGTGGATAAAAAGCTAAACCAGCCTCCAGCAGAGTGAAGAAAGGTGATAAAATGATTTTGAAGGCAAGATGAAGTGATTAACTGCTACAAGGGTTATTTTAAAGATCCAGATAAAAATGAGAATGGATAAATCAAAGAATGGAACCAAAATGAATGATATAAATGCTACTGTCAAAAAATGATGAAAAGACTGTCATAAATTTGATGAAAATGTTGAAAAAAATTATAAAGCTGCAATGTAGATTTATTTGTTTGTTTGACAGTTCATTAAGAAAATTTATATGACTGCCTAACTAATTTCTAATGATTCTGGGCAATATAACTCCAAATATAAAACCCAATAAACCCTCAAATCCTTTGGCAACAACAATCAAAACTTGATGGGACTGGTACTACCCTGGAGTCTCCAGATGGTATTGCTGTGGTTTGCTTATGCCCATTTGCCCCTGATGATTGAAAGAAGGTGCTTGGTTTGTTTCCTGATTCAAATAATCACAAGTGAATGTAAAACTACAAGAGAGAGGGGTTTTTTTAATGTGCTAGGCAGAATTCTATTTGAAAAGAAATAAGAACCAAAGGAATCCATATGAGGAGAAGGAAACCATATTAGGTAATTTTGAAGGGGAAATGTATTAAATATGCATCTATAATTGCCCTAAAGAAAAACAAAAGTCGCTCCTTCATGTGTTTTTTGCTTTTCTTTTATTTTTTGCCACTTTTTTTTCTTTTCCTTTCTTATTTTTTTCTACATTTTTGTGTTATCTTTTCATTTTGCAACAGTGTCTTTAATAAAAATTATATATAAAAGACAAAGGAGACAGTGATCACAATCTGTGATGTGCACCATACTATACAGAACAGATTTTTATCGTTTAGCAAGTCGTTAAGAAATATATGAATGTGACAAAGAAAATTGGTTGGTTCAGAGAAAGCACATGATAAAGTAAATGTGGAAAATTAATGTGCATGGGGTTGCTGAACATATAAGTACCATATGATGGAAGTAAAGCTATATGATAGGAGAATAAATCCAATACTTAAGTGAATAGTTAAATATTGAGCAGGATTTAAATGAAGGACTTGTGATAACCTTGATTATCAAATATGAGTAGATACATTTATACATAATTCTTTTGATGATGTTTGGTTGCAACCTTTATCCTTAATGTACTTTTGTACACAGATGACTCCAGCTAGATAGCTAAAAACTGAAATGATGTGTATCAAATGCTAGACACTATTGTGTAACAAAGAGTATGGATAGAATTAATCTATCAAAGATCAAGTCAATAATACCTGACATAGAAAATTGAATGTTTTCAATAAATACATTCATAAAAATAGAATGTTATACATAAATGCCACAAAAAAAACCTAGAGCAAGTAGATGAATGTATATGCATAAATAGATGTTTACTAAAGTTAGGAAAATGGAAAGAAAGATTTTAAGATACACAGAATATGGTCTGGAGTGAGGAATAAAATTTCTCAAACAAGCAAAAACGGCTGTGTTTAACGGCATGTTTCACATTTTTATTGAGAAGTGAGTTAAGCATCTCAGAGCAATATACAAATAAGTTGAATTGCAGTGAGAATCTCTTTCCTTTTACTAGCTCTTTGTAAAAAGTGCCTATGACCCATGTTCTGTCTTTAACTTTCCTGGCTGATTATAAATTATAATTATAAACTCAACAGAGGCTTCTATACAAAGTTTCTTTATTGGATTGTTATAGGCATCCTCAAGGTATAACTCACAGTTATGTTGAGTCTTTGCATAGTCATCTTCGTAGTGTGAAAATATAGTTATCTTCATCCCATAACGATGGAGCAAAAGGAAAGACACCAGCATGATGTTGGGGTCCAAGCAAGAATAAAGGAAAGTCTCCCAAACCCAACCAAGGGTCAATTCAGTGACCAATCAGGATTACAGATGTGACCACATGACATGAACTACATCTCCCATGAGGCATTAACTATATTTACCACAGGGCATTCCCTTAAGGGGACAGCTCCCAATTCCCAATGAACTTTATCTAACTCTGTCTAACCAGCACCGTTTCCAATCTTCCAGATATGCAAAAAGAATGACAGTCCCTATAGAACTAAACAATGGAACTTCCCTATTTGTTTTTCCTATCAGCTCTTGTTCGGTTTGATGAAATAAAATTTAGTATTTGAAATTCTCTCGAAGGAAAGAAGAATTTCAGTGAAATTCCCTTGAGTAGTTTGGCACTCATGAATGTATATGAGATAACCAAGAGATGCACGTGTAAATGTCCTTTCTTTCCTTGTACACCTATTAGTCTTCAGCGTTCCCCATTGCAGCTGAATACCAAAGGAACTCATAACTACTTGCATTTGTTTATTTGTTTGTTGTTGTTTTGTTTCCAATAGCAATGCTATTTCCACTGTTAAGTGAGCACATCTTATGAGGCATATTGGAGATTTTTTTAAAATGTTGGCTTCAAAAAAGGCTTGAATTAATTCACAGAAGTTATGGGATACCTCTGAATACCATCTACTGGGACATTAGTGGACTTCCTTGTGCATTTACAGTAGTTGGCCTCTGTGAGAAATGAATGCTGGATTAGATGAGCCCTGGCCCAAGCCAGCAAAGCACTGTTACATTCTTATGTTTTAAAGACCACAAATGTGATGGAGAATTTCACAAGACCAATGATGTCTATTTTTATAATAAGACTCAGATTGTTAGAGGTTGATTATCTTTCTCAGCTGAAGTTTATGCAATACTAGGCAATACTACGCCTTAACTTGCTTTATAATTTATTGGATCCCCATCCTACATGTAACAGTGGCACTAGCAATGGGAGTGGTCATTGTGACTCTCTACAAAAATAGCTATCTGTCTAAAATACTAGATTGCATAATGCACACAAAAGATATATGGGCTCTAGGACAAGATTAATCCTATAGACAAGTCTTTTCATATCTGCTGCCTTCTAGGTGTATTGAAGCTATCAGAACTCCCACCCTGTTAACCAGGAATGGAAATAATCATAGGATAGTCACATCTATATGTTTTGTTAAATCAAAATCAGCAAGCCACATTATAGTATAACATTTTGGCATCATTGAATTTGTGTGTTGTGCAGTGCAAATCTGTCCACTTTAGCTTAATAAACAAACCATTGTTAATTAGATAAGCATGCAATGTGAGGAAAATCCATGCAATGATAGCACATAAGATCCAGTGTTTTATGCAATAGTACTTGCATAATCCCTGTATCTAATTCCAGCTGCCAAGCTATCAATCCTGATGAACATTTTTCTAATTAACATCATAGAAGAAAATCCTCAACAAAGACCCTTGGCCCACAATTCTTTACTTACTTTCCTAATTGTAAGCTTCGTGGAAGTAGGGTTTACTTTCATGTACATATACATAAAACTGTTTTCCTGCAGTACAATTCTCCTTCCTTCCCCCCAACCATGAGTGATGGAAACATAAAGGTCTCCCCATTCCGTCCTGGCTAAAAGAGCGTCTCTCAGCAGATCTATGTATTAAAAATAATTATAAATATTTTCCCTTGCCACATCCTGCATTGTTAATGGCCTTAATTAAAAAACACCTGTCATACATTATAGCCCCATAAGACACCTAACCTGCAATTTGCTGAGGAGAGCAGTAAATAACAGCATCTGATTGACAATTTATACTTTAGCAACTTAGCAATCTCATCCTAACATTGCCATCCATCTTTCTAATGATTATTATTAGGGGGAAAAACAAAAAAAGGAGTATGCTTCTTCATCATTTTATTCAGTAAAAGCCTTCTATTCTACTCTGTTTAATCAAGATATGCTTCTGTTCTCTGAGCAAAAATTATCAAACAAATGTGAACAATGAATAATTAATTACTGTTTGGGTTTCTCACAAGCCCTCCAGATGCATGTATAAAATTAATTACTTATTTTCCTAGATAATTGTATATATATAATACTTACAGTATGCAATTAACACGAAGAATAGAAAAACAATATTAACCACAGAAAGGTAAAACCATGAGGACTCAACCTTTTATACAACACACAAAAATAGTAGTTGCTACATTTTCTGGAACCCAGCAAAGAAAGGATCTTTTGTAAGCAGCCCTAATTTGTCTTATTCTGAGATTTTCAGTGAGTCTTTCCTGTAAGTAAGTGCATACAGATGTTCAATAAGAAGCCAAGATGGTATGAGACCTTAACAGTTTATAGGTAGGGTGGCTCATATATAATGGTAAATTATAATGTACCGTAGTTTATTTCACTTAGTGCTTATTTTTATCCACAAAAAAACTCAGTTATGTGATATGCTCTAAACTTATCCTACTAAGCAAACATTATACCATTCAAAACAATATGTGTGTATATATGTGAAACCTCCCTGGAGGACATATATGAGATTCCCCCTAACCAACTTGTTCAGAATGAAAAAATTACTTGGATAAGCAGCAAAACATTTCAATCTAACAAAAAAATTCTAGTTGCCATGACTCATCTTTCAGATAACTCTACCTGGATGACTGAGAATCTTCATTAAAATAAAATATTGCAGACAATAGCCACTGCTTACATACTATCAGTAATCAATTTAAATTAATGCCTGGAAAATGATGTCACACAGAAAATATTAAGTAAAAGAGAAGAATTGACCAGCTGCCTACATTAAGGTTTGATAAATTTCATTTGGTAGAATGATCCATAAAATGAAGACAATAAAAATGATCCTAAATATACTTCATATCAGAATTTATTTACTTGACAGCTTGCAGTAGGTTAGAGACCCATTTCTATAGGCCTCACCCTATACTCCTGACAGAATTAAAAAATAACAGAAAATAGAGTTGGAACAGACTCTGCATTTCAGACAAATGGTTGTCCAATCTCTTCTTAGAAACTTCCAGTGTTTGAGAATTCACAACTTCTGGCAGCAAGTTGTTCCACTGGTTAATTGTTCTAACTGTCAGGAAATTTCTTCTTAGTTCTAGGTTGCTTCTCTCCTTGATTAGTTTCCATCCATTCCTTCTTGTCCTGCCTTTAGGTGCTTTGGAGAATAAGTTGGTCCCCTCTTCTTTGACATACTCTTATTCTACAACAATCATATCTTCCTTTATAGAACATGTAAATAATGAGTTCCACAGTAGTTCCACAATCCTCAGTCCAGTGACTTGTCATTTAATTCTTAGAGGAAGAAGAACAGGAGATATTGTTATTCTAAGCACATTCCACAATGAAACAAAGACCAATTAGTGACTCTTCCTGTAAAAAGATGACAAAGAAAACATCTACGCCTACTAAAACTTCAGCCTCCCTTCCCTACTCATGTATACTTTGGCAGTCATATCTGTAAAAGATCTGTTTCAAAGTACAGGAATTCAGAATCCTTTTAAATATATATTTTCCTCTAATGTCCTGCCTACAAAGTCTGGAAATTGCTTTCCCACTTACAGCTTTGCAATATGTAACATTTGCAGAGTGCATAAAGGGCCCAATCCCAATTCTAAGGGATGGCTTCAGTTCCTTATTCCACTCACGTTTCAACTTATACAAATAAATATATGCAATATATGTGTAGCATAAACAGGTAGAACATAGTATTAAAACTTTAATGCAAAATTATTTCATTTATTCATGTATATCACAGAAAACAGAAAAAAAAAATAGCCATGATAATAAATGCATTTATTTGTTGATAAATAATATGATTGAATTACAAAAATATATTCTACATATGGTATGTCTGATGAAAAGAATGAGGAGTCATGGTGTCATACATACATTATGCTGTTCTGCGGGACCCAAAGAGAGTACTTAGTTTTCCACTAGGTAGCATATGATTTTAAGAAATTAGTATTAATTTCTTAGTATTAGTATTTGATTAATGTACAAAATCTTAAACCACTCAGGATCAGGTTACTGACGCCTCCTTTACAGGACCAATAGAACTATCTACTGCTAACCCAAGCTATTGTGGAGCAGAAATTGGTATTTTTTATTATTGCTCCTTTCTGTCAGGGAATGGACCTTTGTACTTTGTAACATTCTTTATGTGTGGGCCAGGTGTTTCAACTGTATTTTTTTGTTCAGACTTCCCATGATATTTAATGATTTTATACATTTTATTGCCTTGCTTAATTTACAAGATATTTTATACTACTCCCAGTTTTGAAAATGCTCTCATGAGTGACTTTGAAATGAGACATTATGTTTTGTTAACCAACAAATTAAATATATCCCGGTATCCTTCAGATGGAAGCATCAATATTGCCAGAATGCAGACATGGATATGTTCCATTTAAAACTTCCATTTGGTGCTGCTTTCATTTGATCTTCTCACTGATCTGCATCAATTCCGTCCTCACTTCCATAAGCGCACCAACGTGCCTACCGTCCCTGCCCTATTGTTTCTTTTATATATATTTTTTATTTTTCTTATAGTTATCCATATATTCATAACTATGTTTTTTACTTATACCTATTATATTGTAAGCAATTGACAAATAAAAATAAAAAAAATAAAAAATAAATTTTTATGTGAGAGTAGTCTAAGGGCTACTCCAAAAGTTGTCACAATTATTTTATAAATGGGAGAAAATCATGTTAGATGCACTGACATAATATTTTTAACATTGACTCAAATATTAATAGTGAATATTTCGATATTAATTCAAGACAACCATTTTAATGATCTCAGCTCAAAGAAGATTTGTACACTCCAACTTAATCACTCAAGCAAGTAATGAACTCCAAAACACCGATCCACCTTGAAAAGGACTTTCCATCTGCCTCTTTAATTTAATTTATATTCTGAATCTCTTACCATACCAATTTTAATTGCATTTAGCTTTCTCAACTTTTATATTAATAATACAATAATAACAGATAACCTAGGATGTCTTCTAGTCCAAGCCTCTGCTCAAACAGAAAACCTTATACCATTTCAGACAAATGGCTGTCCAGTCTCTTTTTAAAAGCCTCCAGTGATGGAGCACCCACAACTTCTGAAGGCAAGCTGTTCCATTGATTAATTGTTCTCACTGTCAGGAAATGCTTCCTTAGTTCTAAGTTGCTTCTCTCCTTGATTAGTTTCCATCCATTGCTTCTTATCCTGCCTTCTGATGCCATGCAGCTTCTAATAAAACCTTGTTTTCCTCTTTGCTCAGACCCCTAATCTAGTCAAAGGCCATGTTTCATCAGGGAAATTAATGGGGTTGCACAATGAAATAACTTAAATAAGCCAAGTGTAGGGACTGGACTGCGAGATGAGGGGCATATAAATTATAAATGAAATAATTTCAAAAATGTAGAAAAGCACAGGTTACACAACATATTGTAATTAATTATCCCAATATTTATTCAGCTCCATGTTCTGGGTTCACATGACAGCATCTTATTTTTCTCCTTCCTAATTTAAAATTAAGGACCTCTTTCCATAATATTCTCTTTGTCCTGTTCAAGCAAATCACATTATGCTGATTTTATATTGACTTGCATTCCACACCATTGTTTTTTAATAACGTCAAACCAAAGATCTGTAAGAATCATAAGCTAGTAAGGAAGCATGCGGTTGCACCTGTTTGATCTCAAAGGAAGAGCCCAGGAACAGTTATACATGTAGTGGAAACAGACATCAACTAGAAGTTGTGGATTTAAAGTCTCTGGTCACAAGAAAACACACAAAACCCAGCTATAGATTATTAGATGGGACCTGAACACTTGGATAACTTGGCTATGAACACTAGGACTGGACTGAAAGTCAGCTTCTCTATCAGGATCAGAAAAAAAAAGTCCATCCTTGAAAGACTGAGTTTTCCTGCCAGCCTAAAAGCAATATGCTCTATTATCCCAGTCACTTCACCCCAATGGCATTCAACTAAAGATCCTACACACACACACACACACACACAGAGAGAGAGAGAGAGAGAGAGAGAGAGAGAGAGAGAGAGAGAGAGAGAGAGCATTAACACATTGAACCCTGTACACATTATACTAAATAATGAAAACTAAGCATTATTTTCTACAGATGAGATGAGAAGGCTTTACAATGACAACAACTCTTAAGGATGAAATTGAAAGTTGATTAACAAGAGAGGGAAGTCCAAAAGAAGAAGAAAGAAAAAAGCAAATTTGAAATAAGGAGAGGGATACAAAAAAATGAAAATTTCTTTATACTAATGTTCTGCTTAAATATCTTAGTGTTATTAATGCTTCAGACGGTAGCATGTATACACACATACACACACACATACAAATATATACACCTACAGACTGACCCATCCTACTTTTTAAAATAGCTTTCCAGATATGATGGACCAACTTCTATAATTCTGATTTGATCAAAGACTGGCTGGGAATGATGGGAATTAAAAATCCAACACAAAACTAGAAGAGCCAATCTGTACATTCTTCTGCCCAGAAGTGCATATCATTTAGATACATTCCACACAAGAATTTTTTGTGGCTTGCATATTCATATTGTGAAAATTCCATAGGTGAGAAATGAAAGCCGGATTTCAATTCAATTGCCCCATGTTAATGCAGATGGCTGTCTTTACAAAGAAAGTAGGATGCCAGTGAATTGATTTAACTAGAGCTATCTTACCGATACATACAAATTATCTATATATTCATAAATAGTATCAGTTGTCCTTTTTGCACATCCCCAGGTTAATATATAAATGTTTTCCAATTTGCTTTCAAAATAAATTGTCTAACAAAGAAAACTATTTTTCATTGTCTTTTATCTGCTTTTTAAAATTTCACCATGAATTTGTTGGCCCTACTTTCTAAATTCAATATAGATGTTTTTATTAACAGATGTAATACACATGGAGACACATGCAGAGAGAGGGAGCGGGGGAGAGAGGGAAAGAGGGAGGGAGAGAGAGGAGGGTATTTTTATTTCCAGAAAGGAGACTGCCATAAACCAGGCACTAATGAGTCAAACTTTTAGAAACAGAAAGAAGGTGTGGGGACATGCTACTGCTCCTAGTAGCAGTATATTCATCAGTATATTCAGTAGTGAAAATTGGGCTGCTCCAGACCAGCATGACATAACCAGTAGAATGAAAAAACACATCTTTGTATCCCATCACGTTGATGTTTTGCATCTTCAAAGAGTTCAGGAAATACATTCCCAACTGCAGACAGTAATAAAGTATTGTGGTAAAGTATTCAATGGTTTTGAGAACTAATCTGAGCTAAATCACCATTTTGCCATGCTGCTTTAAACCAATTGGCTGACCTCCTCCCACTCATCAAACAGGGGGAAGGGAAGGCTGTAGCAGACAAGAAAAGGGAGCCAGGCTTCCTCAGGGAGCATTGGTTTTTGTTTTGTTTTTCCTCCTGATAACTTTGCCTTTTTTCAGTCAAACTGAGTGTTTGACTTCTACAGGGAAATGAAGCTTGGTTTTTCAAAAAAAATGTAGTCAATTAATCCTAAACATGAAGTTATGCTTTCTCCCAGGAATAAGGGGGAAAAAACCAAATTTTCAGCCTCTCTTTATTGAAATCATAGATGGATGTAATTTATTTATTAATGGCTGACTTGTTTTTTCCTTTATGCAAACACCAAAATAACCCATTTCATTTATGAAATGCGGCTTCTTTGTAGCAGATATTTTCACTTGAAACATCAAAAAGATCAGAATGCTGCTGCAATGTACTATTTCTATGTTGCTTCATGTTGGTTTCCTATGCCATACAATCCAATTACAACCACTGAGAAGCACTTAATTTTATACTGAGAATTATACTATTTCATAGGTGTTTTAAAATATATCTGTGGGGAAAAAATCTCCTTTCCAAAAAAAGCATTAGGAATTCAATATTCACACAGAATATCCATATCACTGATCAGCTATTTTGGCGGACACAAGCCACCACACCCTTAAAGCATGAAAAAGAAGGCTCTGCAGCTATTATTATATATATTACTCAAACATACTGCCAAATGCAGACATGATACTCTTTTAAGACATAATATTGCTTTTATATTTAGTAAAAGTGACAACAGGGCCCTACAGGAACATGCATCTAACTCTGCATTGCTAACGAAATCTTAAGCTAAGGATAGCATTTTCTGAAGATAAACAGACACCAGAAAAAGTGTTGTTGTTTCTGATGACATAGACATATAGACTCAAACTTGGGATCATAAATGATCAATTAGCGACCTGAGAATAGGGAATATGAATCTGTACGTGGATATTGAATTTTTAAATCCAGACATGTTCTAAAGCTGACTACAATATAGGTAGAAACAAAAAGGAAGAAAATAATGAACACACTGTCTACAACAGGTTGTATAAGCCTCCAAATAAAATCCTATCCCCTGCCCAGATTTTATAGGAGAACTGACCATAATATTTTAACATAAATTTTAAGAGAAAATTGACCATTCATTCTTCTTATGGTTGTCCTACAAGGATTATAAACCCAGACTCTAGCTAGTTGTGCTTCTAACTTAACAATGTCCCTTTCATTGCTCTCTCCAGCAAATGCATGGCATGTAATATTGCTCCATCCGCCAGCAGAGGTATTTAAATCAGATTTCAAGGGCGCCACCTTTTGATAAAACTGAGTTTATGAGAAAGAAAAACAGAGAAAAATTCTTAATGTATAATCTATAGGAAACTTTAGATATTCTTCTCAATATACAATATATGCACGTATGATTGTACATATGAATAATTACTAGAATCATCTGTGACATTTATATATGTCTATGCATTTATAAATGTAGCAATGTGTTATTTTGCAGGTAAGAAAAAGTTGATTTCCACTGATTAGTTTGAAAGTAACCATCTATAGTGTTTGCTTCCTTCCTTATATGGAAAGGAGGAAAGGGCTGTATCATTTAATAAATCAAATGCCAGGTTCTGAACAACAGCGAAGGCCGCCATCCTTCTCTCTCGCTCCCACTCCTCATTACTCATTTTTCAGCACAGTGGCACTGAGCATCCTCTCCCCACACCCCACCCACCCCTATTACAAACGGGGAGGGTGGAAATAAGACCGAGAAATCAACAATGTGATTGCATTGTAAGGCAAGCAACAAGCACAATTTTCTTCCGGAGGCAGTAGTAGGTTAAAACAAAAAGCAAAGGCGAGGGGGGGGGGGGCGGGAGAAACCGCTGCTGAAACACACCGCTTGATCTAACTTTCCTCCAGCGGCCCACAGCCATCCTTACAACCACGGATAAGAAAAGCCCCGATTTCCCTTTCCGTGGTGCTGATCAAGTTAGTGTTCCGCGGCCCCTTTGCCAAAAAGATTGAGACCCTCGCGTGAGTTTCTCTCGCCAACTAGCCCAGCGTCCGGCGCAACCAGAAACTTTTGCACCGGGGAGAGGACCGACAAGCCCCTGGTGAAGGTCTGCCGGGAGACTTTGCAGAGGGAGACTCCCCCCCACACTCCCGCTCCCCACCGTTCGCCCCTCCCGTCCTCCTGGCCGGCTCGTCGACTTACGCTGCTGTTGTAGCCGGACCAGTGCACCATCGCCTGGTTGTGGGCCGAGTCTCCGTTCAGGGCAAAGGTTGTGCTGGACAGTTTCAACTCTTCGCCTCCACCCCCGCGCAGTTTGCCCAGCCACCCTTCCTCTTTGGAGCCTCTGCCGGGAGTTCGGGCTCTTTGGCCGTCCGGAAAGGAGGCATCCCAACCCACTCCTTCTGCCCCGCGCCGGTCCGGGCCGAAGGGTTGCCAATCCTCGCTGCTCCTCCGTGCTCTGGGGCTGCCGCCCGGCAATTCCCCGACAGACACTCCTCCGGGCATCTGTTGCATCTCAGCCCAGACGGAAGGCAAGGAGCTTCCACTGCCTTTCGCTCTATTCCCGAGTTGGTGGGAGCCGCCGAGATCGGGGCTCCGGCGCGTCCTCTCGGTTTCCTTCGGGGGCCCGCCGGTGGCTTCCTCGGGCGTCGCGGATGCGGAGCCGTGCGCCCTCACCGGCTGGCGATCCTTTCGGGGCGCTCCCATCGCTTCGCCTTCTTCCTCTACGGCCTCTCCCGCTGGACCCCATCCTCCACGGGGATTCTCCTGCAGGGTTTCCCCATCTCCGTCGCCGCTTGGCCCGAGTTTCACTCCCCGAGGAACCTCCAGCGGCGACGGCAACTGCAGCAGCTTAACCCGAAAAGATGTGGGCGATAAAGACGACTGGAAACAAGACCTGCAAGTTATCTCAGCCCCGACAAACGGCCCAGCGCCAAATAAAAGCCATGCCGAGGCGATCCAAGCGACGTAGCAGCCAGAGGACCAGCCAGCCCCTCTCTCCATGCCTTGCAGAGAGTTGGGTATGTATGTTGGGAGGGGTGGGGGGGCTCCTTTCTAAGCGGGAGGGAGGGAGCGCAGCGGCCAGCAGGTTGTTATTATTTTGCAGCCAAAGCTTTCTTCTTCCACCTTTTTTTTTCAACCTCTGAGATTGAGGTGCAGGGATTTCGTTTTGGGGGTTTGGGGTTTTTTTTTCCTTTAAAAACAACAACAACAACAAAAAGTCCTGTAGTTGGATTCTGTTCTTTTCACTGTTGCTGGATTTTTCTCTTTCCTTTTTCTTTTCTTTTTCTTTCTTTCTTTCTTTCTTTTTTTTAAAAAACGTGCTTTTCAGTGAAACTGTTCACGTTCGAGGATTTGACCAAGTAAGAGGATAGCACCACCAAGGGGAGGAGCTGCTGCTCCCGAGCCAAACGCCACGGATGAAATACACCAGCAATTCACCAACCACGCTGCACTTCCAGCGGAATCCGGCGGTGTGTGCGCGCCCGAGCGGCTGCCTCGGTGCTAACAGGGCGAGTGTAAGGAAACTACACTGGCGCGCGTGGGCTGGAAAACAACAACAGCCGATGAGAGAAGCCTAGAGGAGGACCACCGCCGGGGATTTTTCTCCCCACTTTCCTGGCGGGGAGAACAGGAAGCGAGCGGCCAATGCGGCTGCCGAACGAAAGGTCTTCCTCCCCCCCTCCCCCCCAACCGTTCCTCTCGGGGATTTTCCAACCGCTAGAAAAAGGGGTCGCCTGTGCTTCCTCCATACCGCTGACAGATCTCAGCAGAAGCCATTGAAGTAACAGGCGGAGATTTGTGCGTATGCAAGGGTAAGCCCTAACAGCGGGGAGGAGTGGGGAGAAGGCAACAGCGCGACTGGCACTAATCTACTCCAGTTGGATCGGAAGTCACTCCGACGGATCACTAGTAGCAGGCGCAGGATCTCGGTTCTAGATTTGGCAACTTGTAAGGGCAGCCGTAGGGATGGGGGAATGGCTTATCCCCGTGGAGCATCCCTTCTCAAGCTAGGCGGGCGGGCAGGTAGGCAGTGCCACCGCATTTACTCAGAATCAAACCACCTTGAGCACTAGGGGCTTTAGCCTCCCATTTGTACGAGAGTGTACCCTTCCTTGAGGAGGGTTCCTCTGCTTGCTAGTCCTAATCCCTTAAACGCCCCCCCAACCTGGGAAATTGACCATCACCTCAATACAGACATCTAAGAATAAATATAGATAAAAGTAGCCTTACTTTTAAACATGAGTGCTAAGCAACAGTGGAAGTAGTTTCAGGGAAATTTATCTGAGCCCAAAATTTAAAAATATTGCAAGTGGATTTCCCAAATTGTTGCATGGGGCCAAATGAGACCTGATCATTATTGCTTTAGCTGTGTAATATTTTACCACCTGAACATTCAGGATCATAGTCCTACAGAGATGTAACAGTATTTCAAAAAGGAGCAAGTTCATTTCAAAGGAAAGCCAAAGAACTGAGCCTGGAAAAGGCTTGTAGGAAAAGAAAGTCAACCGACAAATTTCTACTGGAGCCCCCTGTAGTCTCTGGGAAGCCAGAATTATTTGGATGCTATTGACAGGCTAATAAGATTCTCATTATGAGGATTCCTTACTGCTGCTTATTTTGCTTTCCCGCAAGCTACAAAGTTAATGTTATGCCAATTCATTATTCCTTCCTGTAGCAGGATTGATTCTGCATTTGTCTCTTACTACCCACCCTACCTTTTCATGGATTGATTTACATTTTCAGCCAGACCCATCGGGGATTTTAACTAGGAAATATTCCTAAACACTGAACAGATGTAAACTAACAAGTGAGAACAAATTATTTAACACAAGTAAATCTGGAATGGAGTGAAATCCTTGCTATCTGCAAGGGAAAGTGATGACAAGTCATTTCCACTATACTTTGTGGTGACAATAAAGAGGCAAGTACTGGAGCTGGATGAAATATTCTACAGTCTTTATTTAACATAAGATGAGCCTAAATAAAGGACTGAGAACAGAAAGGTCCAGATTCCCATCTGTATTTACTTTCCCAGGGAACATTCCTTATATTCCAGGGATGTTCCTGGAAGACAGGGATGTGTAACAATTGCATAGGAAATGGTTTGACACACGTTCATCTGTTCCCTTTTCAAGTTGCAGTGAATAATGAAGAACATGATTTATAAACTGCATACATGACTAACTGAATAACTTATTTATTGAGTATACTAAAATCTGGCCTATAATCAATTTGTTAGTATATGCTTGGGGAAGGTGTGATATAAAGATAATCACTTTTAAGACTTCTTGCTAAAGAAGAGAGTGGATGAGGCTTTTTATAATCTTATCTTTAACTTTCTTTCCACATCTTGACAGATCCTGTTTTTGTGCACATAAGGATTCCTTGGTCTTCACAAGATTAGCCTCCATAAAATATAAGCATTCTGCCTGTGCCTAGAGATTATCCCAACTTTCTCCCCTTTTGGAAAAGGGGATAGCCACATGAACCTTGAACTTTGCTCATATGATGAAAGTTATTCTGCCATTAATAAATAATATGGAATTCTCATATCAAAGGCAAGTTGCTAAAGAAGTTGTGCTTTATTTAGTGCTGACTTCTAAGCCTTCTAGAATGTACTTAGGTTGTTAGAAGCAGATTATTGGCCCAAATGAAAATAAATGACCCACTATAGACAGCAAACTGAAGATAAAAGGAACTAAGGACTAAGCTCCAAATATCATATTTAGTCATAATCAAATCAACCTGTATATAATGATTATATTACTTTGAACAATCAAAATTCTAGGAATACATTTTGCCTTGCTTGAATCTTGTAAATGATTTTGGTGGTCATTTCTGGGGAGAGAGGACAACAAAGTCAGATGATGACCACAACCACACAATAGACTTTTTCCTTTTCATGGCACTTAAATGCAACACCCATAAAATAGAGTAGGGTTAATTGTGCTTGCAGCCACCATTTTCAATTTTTCAACATACCCATGGCCTCTCCAAGAGATGCCCCATTTTGGAGAACAAGCAAGTCAGGTAAGTAAGTGTCTGTATTACACAGATCAGAGCCAGAAATGAGAGAAGACTGAATTGAGAGACAGAAGAAAAAAGTGATGAAAGCTCTAAGAATCAAAATAAGTCTTTTAGAAAATGTCTAGACCTCCTTTGTTAACTCTCTCCAAATCTACAGCCATTAGTGTTCAGTTTCATAGGTGCAGAGAGCTCAAAACTGAATCCAAGTGGTATGTGGATATAAAGCAAAGGGAAAAGACAACAAAAATAGTAGCAGCATTAGTATAAAGTGAATGGGATTTTATGAGATCATGAGGATCAATTTAATAAAGCTATAGTTCATCCTTGTAAAATTCCCTTCAAATGTGCTCTTCTAGTATTTTGTAACTATCTGTTGCTTCTCAAGGGTAGTTATAGTCCCAATATTTTTGGAACTTACCACATTGGAGAGATTTTTTAAAATAGAAATGAATGTATATTCTAATGCAATTCAAGTTTTCCTATCTTAAACTATCTAGCAATGCAATTTATTCAAGTCCAAAGGTCCTATGCAAAACACAGTTGTATTTATTTGAATGGTTAATTTTCAAATTACTTGGTTAGCTTCTGAAGCATTTACATACAGTAAACAAGAATTCAAAACATATCACTTCTCAAAAGATAAGCCTAATTTGTGAAAGTGGGTATTTTTTTTTATTTCTAGCAGGAATTCTTTCATCTTGAAAATGTGAAAAATATCCTGTGAATATTATGACAAGCACATATTCAGATAATTCCATTATGCATTTCATTGCATATATTATCAGAAGGTTCTTCCATCTTCAGTTCTGGATGAGATGGCACTGTCCTAGACAGACCCAGTGACCAATGTCCTAGACCAGGGGTGGGATTCAAATTTTTTAACAACCGGTTCTGTGGGCATGGCTTAGGTGGTGGGCGTGGCTTGGTGATCATGTGACTGAGTGGACATGGCTTAGTGGTCATGTTATTGGCTGAGTGTGGCCAACTCAATATCACTCACATCGAGGCACACATCTCCTCGCCTGGCCTCTCATGACTGTGGGGAAGCTGCAACAGTTGTAAGTGTGAAAAACGGTCATAAGTCACTTTTTTCAGTGCCATTGTATCTTTGAATGGTCACTCCACACAAGCAAAGTACCAGCAAAGGAGGGGAAAGAAACTCCAGAGATGTTCCTGAGACAGGAAGTCTAGTCCTGCCAAGAATGTAATAAGGGTTAACGGAGAGGCACTTTCTGTAAGTAACACCAGAATGTTTCCTTCCTGCCTTCCTTACAGGATTAGGCCAGTAATTTCTTCTAACAACCAGTTCTCCGAACTGCTTAGAATGTTAACAACCAGTTCTCGCGAATAGGTGCGAACAGGTAGAATCCACCCCTGTCCTAGACTCAAGGTTCCTGCTTAAAGAGCATGTGACAGCCTTTATACTCCTTGTAGACAGCTGGTCATTTGCACTCTGTCTGCAAGGAGTATAAATCCTTCCATTCTCCACCATCCAATCTAGCTGAAGAAGTTCTTGGATGAGAAGTGAAACGTCTTCAAAGAAAAAACATAAGGTCCAATTGCCTCTTGAAAAAGCACCTTTGGGATAACCATGACCTGGATGACTGAGCATCTCCATTTAGACATTTAGCTCCTGATATGTGGAATATTCTCCCCTTGCAGATTAAAATGGCCTCAATCCTGCTGGTCTTTCGTAAGGCTTTAAAAACTTGGGTGTATACCTGAGCCTGGAACTCTGAAAGTATTAAAGTCGCCATTTCTTGGCTTTATTGTTAACTCTCTCAGATGCACTCTCTCTCTCTCTTTCTATGTATATGTATGTATGTATGTATGTATGTATGTATGTATGTATGTATGTATCCAGTAATCCTCCACCCTTTTCAGAAGAACAAAAGAAAGGCTTTGCTGGGTTATTCTATGCCCCACATGATCAGCCAGATGCAATCAGGAAGCATTGATTATTTCTATCATTTAGTACTTGTCTGCTATTTAAGAGGTTCTTTACTGCCATTAAGATAGTCATCAATAGCCTGATCTTTTGATATTGGAGATATTAGGAAGAAACAGACTTAGGAAAGGAACCTAAAAAAACCAAAAGTGCACTTTTGCCTCCCTCAAAAGGCATCTAAAAATATGTAAAGTCATCATTCAGTAGCTGTAATGACAAATAATGATCTACATATGTGGAGCAGATGCCTGAGATCAAACATAATAGAAAAAGCATCCAGGTGACCTTCTTGAATTATTTCAGTCTCCAGAACAGACAGGTTATGTTTTGAGTCATTGAAACTATTTTCCTCTGATACTTGTAGGAATATTATTATTCCCATGGTTACATCTATATTACTCATAGCAACATATGAAATTTCTTCCTACATTGTTATGATAGATGTATGCAACTTATTTTTAAGGCATCCAGAGGTGCCCAGATATGCTGCAATTTTACTGAACTTTCTGTTTCATGGTTGGCTATCAGGTGTACAAATGTAATAAACAAATTATCTTTTAGCTAACAACTATCTGTTATTAAGTAGTGTTTTGTTATTGTCCTCTCCCACAAGTTCAATATCTGATAATATAAATGAACTATTATATCTATATACATTTTTGGAATGGCCATGTATGAAAACCTGCATTTTAAATTGCCATGCATAATGATGCAATATACGTAATATGTTTGTGGCAGGTATAAAATAAATGTAATTGCAAGACACCTAATTCTTTGAACATGGGTTGGTCATATTTTACATATTATTAATCATATTATCTGAACACAATTCAGCTTCCAACTCGAAGGCAAAAGCTAGACCAAATTTATACTCCTAACATAAATCATGGCTGGGATGACCCAGAGCAAACCCATGGTTGTCATAGCAACCGTGAATTCTTGAGCAAGCCTGAATCCATTCCTAAGGCATGAAGGTTATAATTCCCCACACCAATAAACAAGGGCAATCTGTCACCAGCTCAGCAATGTGTTCAAACAGCTCAGATAAGGACATTGCCCAACAGTACGCCTGGCAGTAACCAGTTGAATCTTCAGGTTGTCCTTAGAGCCCAACTTCACATACAGAAATTAATATCCAGCAACCTGGAAATGTAGTCAATATTAACATCTCTAGGAAGATGATTGACACCATCACCGAATGTCTCTAGAGTCATGGTTTCTGTGGCATCCAAAGACTAGGAAAGCAAATATCACCAGCCTCATACTTCTACTCTTGCTTCTGTCACAATTATACAAGCCAAGTCTATTCTCTCCTCCATGATGAGGTCATGGAAGAATAATGTCTTAGAGCAGCTGCAGCAGCCTAAAGGTAAGATTCCTAATAACTTCCCTGAGTTGAGACAGAATAGCAGGAAAAGTACTTTTCTTGCTTTTCTTCCCCTCAAACAGTGTATCCAGTGCTTTCCATTTTATTTCTGTTTGTCCATCGCTGTACTAATCCTTCTCAAATGGTCTCCTTTCCCCTCCCACTATTGGGCCACCTCATCATCTGATCTCCTTCTATTTAATATATTGTACATGAGATCATCCCGCTAATTAGCTATTGGCCATTCTGTTGAACATATAATGACCATTTCATCAAAACCTCATCCTATAACCTTCTATTTGAATCTTTAAATCCCAGCATATCCTTCAGGTCTTTCATCCCTTATGTGGTGAATGTAACATATAGAAATGTCAAGCACAAGTGACCAGAACCACTTGTGAATAGTTTCAAACAGAAGCTTTATTGCTGATCATCTACATTACAAGAATCTCACTAGATTGACTGCATTCTCTTGCAAATGGTCAGATAAAGCTGGAAGTGGTCAGGCTGTGCTATTTTGCAGTGCACAGGCTCTAAACTCAGCCCCCACTTAACATGTCTCTCTAGTCTAGCAGAACATTCTACCATGAGAAAGCACTGCAAAAAGCTTTAAAGCATAAGACTGTATAGGAAATATATATGGAGTCACTTTAAATACTAATATGTGAGTTAATAAAAGCAACAAAGTTTATTTTATATATAGTCTGTTGTCATAGAAGTGGCTTCTCATCCACTAGGTTGATTTGTCTGGTTTACAACTATTCTAAAGAATCCCTATCATTTTCCTAACCCCATTATTAGTATTATGAAAGGAAGGTGGACTTAATGCTCATTATTTTGTACAAAATATTTAATATTTCTTCATAAACAACTAATTCCATAAGTCTCCATCCTACATTCTGTTGTGAGATGGAAGATTCCTACGGTTCCTGAAATCCTATTTAACAAAGTGGCAAAACTCTAATATGACTCAAGAATATGACCTCATTATGTACCTAACCTGGTGTTGTCCAAATGTGTAGGACCTCAACTTCCATAATTCTCAGGCAGCTCACATATAAGAAGGATCTCATCTCAGAAATGTTCAACCAATATACAAAACTGTTTAATAAATATAAATCGTGACTTGGTAAAACTGCAAAATATGTACTGAATCATACATTTCTCTGGGAAAGTACTGCTGGGGACTCTTGATTACTGAAATAGCCAGTTTATATTAATTGGTTAGCAATCCTTCAGACTAGTAAAAAAGTCAAAGACATTGATACCCAGATAAATACATTTTTCAAGTTCTAATGAGAGTAATTATTATATATATTGCAAAGTGGACAAGCACAGAGGACAGGAGGGATTTAATATGGATTTTCATTTAGAGCTGAACGTTCTGTGCTTCCTGTAATGCTTGTGCTGTATATATCATTTTATGGATAATTTAATGCAAGGAAGGAAACACAGATGAGATCTATTTAATCAATAAAGCCCACTCATGATCTTAGCAAAAATAGTTTAAGTAAAACAATCAAATTGTTAAATAACTTGATTATAATTGTAAATTGCTGTTGGTTAAATCATGAAGTCATTCTGAATCTAATTTTCATTCATATAGCTGAAATTACTTGTGCACATATGTGGGTGTAATCTCTACTGAATTCAGAAGGACTTAAATTCTTAATTCTTTGAACTAGAATACATTCTGTTTCAGCTGATACCCTCAGGATCTGTCCTATGACATAATGCTATGCAGAATATGGAGAGTTAATACTGAGTTGTATCCTATGAAGATTTTTTTTTATTTCATTAGTGGAAGCATTCCTGGCTATCACATGATGGTATGATTTACCAATTGTCATCTTTTCACTCCGGTAAAACAGACTTGTTTGTTGTTATTTAGACTTTAAAGAGGATGGTGTGTTTTTGCAGGTGAGGAAGTAAGGACAATAAAGGCAGAAATGAGTACATAAAATACTCAATTGGCTTTGTTATAATGCCTGCTGACAATAGTTCCTTCTCCTTTTTCAGAGATGGAGGAATCTCACTTTCAGGGCAATATACTTAGTGCAAATTATAAAATAATTACAATGTAAACAGCATGAGACAAATTGGTCACAAAGTAAATAGATTTGAGGTTAGGACAGCATTGGCATGAGGAATCAACCTGTTTCCATAGAGGATTGGAAATCCTTACAGATACTTGTCTCTTATTCGGGACCTGGTTTTATGACCAAAGGGTCATAGACATGACTTAGCTAGATTAGTTACCTAGGTTAGTTATTTCACTGCAGTGAAACCATATACAAAACAAGATGTGCCTACTGCAATTCACAGCACAGCTTATATATCTCATTTAAGGTTGAATTCTTGGGTTCTTTGTTCTTTGTTCTTTTCTAAGGCAATGTATATTTTCCTGCTCCATTCAAGACTGGAAATACTATGTGTGATGATATAACTGAAAATTGGAAAGGGTCCTGTCTCATTAGCATTACTCCTAACATAGTAGGTGATATCACAGTCATATCACCTATAATTGCATATGAACAATGATTTCACATGATTCAATTCTAACTTTAAGATTAGCAAGTTTGTATCAAAAAGATGAGGTTACAGGGAAACTAGATAAAAGGAAAGTAGACAATCCTGTGACACATTGGAATATGACCAGAATGAACATTAAATTTTAGGCTGACCGTATTTTTTTTTTTATCCCAAAGCTGGGCCGTCATGTGATCATCAAACAAGAGTATATATCTTTAATAGAAAAATGATTGTAGTAGCAAATAGACTTTAATTATGAATCAATATCTCCTTACCTAAGCAGATAAATAAAATAACCATGGTTGAGCAAAAAATTAGTGGGAGCAGGAGCCACTTCCATGTTCCAGGTGGCTTCTCTGTTCACTTTGCTTGCAGGAAATTGGCAACGAGCATCAGAAATCATGATCATGTAACTGTGGGGATGCTGCAAGGGCCACAACTTTTTGAATAAAACTGGTATCAATATCATGTCAATTTCAATTCCACGGGGTACCAGATTTCTGCATTCTTTTATAAATTAGCAGATAAGTTAGATATCAAAAAATTGTTGTGATATAATGCACCATTTGGCCTCGCTCGGGGGGGGGGGTACCAGCAGCCAAACAGTTATGCACAATGGGAGCTTTAGTAGTATACAGATAGATCAGGTTTCAGTAATATGGTTAAAAACACCCTACTGTCTGTTTTAAACCCTGATTGACCCAAGTGACGCTGATTGACCAAGTGAGGCATTGTCTGCATATCTGGAAGATGCTAGGATCTGAATGGGAAGGAACAGGCTCAGGTTCATCCACAAAAAGATTGAGTGGCTTTGAAGTCAGGCAGTTACTGTATCTGGATATTTTTCAACTTTGATTCTGAATTGGGTTACATTTGTCCAGGCTGAAGTGGTACGCAGTTTGAGAGTCCTTCTAAGTTTGTGGCTTTTGCTTGAAGAGGTAGCTGTGGTTAAAATGGCCTTTCTACAAATTCATTTTATGGGCCTATTTGCCCTTTCTTGGATTGGCAGAAGCTTCCCATAGCCACTCATACCTTATCTTATCTTTCTTACTTATTTGATTTAATTTGTCAATTGCTTACAAAATAATAGGTATAAGTATAATAGGTACAATTAAATGGGGACAATAGGTCAAGGATGGGAGGCATGATGGTGCACTTATGCATGCCCTTTACAGACCTCTTAGGAATGGGGTGAGGTCAATAGTAGATAGTTTGAGGTTAAAGGAGTGGGGGTATGGGGATGTAACTATAGAGTCAGGTAGCGCATTCCAGGCATTGACCACTCTATTGCTGAAGTCGTAGTTTCTGCAATCAAGTTTGGAGAGGTTAACATTGAGTTGGTATCTGTTGTGTGCTCTTGTATTGTTGCAATTGAAGCTGAAGTAGTCATTGACTGGTAAGACATTGTAGCAGATAATTTTGTGTACTAGTAGGCATTGTAGTTCAAGATTGTCCAAGCCCAAAATGAGCTGTATTCGAGTATTGGCCTAGCAAAGGTTTTGTATGCCCTAGTTAGCAATTCAATATTTCCTGGGGAGAAGCTTTGTAAGATTAGATTTACAACTCTTAATGCCTTTTTGGCAATGCTGTTACAGTGAGCTCTGGTGCTTAGGTTATTAGATATGAGTACTCCAAGGTCCTTGACAGAGTGAAAGTCATCAACGAGATTGTATGTGCCTAGTTTGTATTTGGTGTACTGATTTTTTTTTTTACCAATGTGTAGGACAGAGCATTGTTGGTTGAGTTTTGGAGTTGCCAATTGTTTGACCATTCAGACACATAATCAAGGTCACTTTGAAGAGCAGTAGCAGTGTCGGTGGTGTTGAATAGTTTTACATCATCCACGAAGAGGACGCAGTTGCTTATAAGGTGATTTCAAAGGTCATTTATGTAAAGTATAAAGAGTGTGGGTCCTAGGACACTGCCTTGGGGGACAACGCTGTTAACTGGAGCAGGGTTTGATATAGGGCTCCCTATTTTTACTATTTTTACTATTTGTTGCCTATTTGATTGCTGTATTTCTACTCAGGACTGCTGTTGCAGACGATTTGGAAATTACAGCTGGTCTAGAATCCACTTCCTTCAGTGAACCTATTTGACTTTTTTTTTTGTAAGCTGTATTATTTACCAGTAGATTTGAGGTAGAGTTCAAGATGCTAGTTCAGTTTATAAACCCTTTATGGTTCAGGATGTGGCTGTTAACATGGCCACTAATTAATACTTCATTGAACCAAGGGCTATGTCTTTTTTGTCACACATCTCTCTCCAAAATTCATCTGACTCTTAACTCTCCTGAAACTTTAAAAATCTTGGTTTTTTTCAGCAGTCCTTGGGCCTGAACAATTTGGGAACCTACAAAAATATTCGTAATTTAAATTGGTTATAATTCCTGACACACTACCTACTGCTTCATATTTTGTTTGATTTTTATGTTTCCTAACCTATGGTATGCTTCGTTGAGTCACTGTTGTTAAGGTCATATGAATGGAATAAAATAAATACATTAATTTAAATCAGGTTTAAATAATTCTGGGACAAGGGCATAGCAAAGTGATATGGATCCTGACAATATACTTCATATCTTTCTCTCTTTTTTCAACATCATAATCTCCAACATTAGATAAAATCGGCTGAAGATAAAAGAGAATGTGTACAATGTTTTATTTTCTTCTTCAAGGACCAAAATCATTGGAGTATACCAATCTCAAGTTATCCCACTCAGCCCAAGATTTCTTGCACTCTCAATCAGTATAGTTTTAATAAAAGTGGCCTCTAACTTTAGTTGTATTTGTGTGCATTCTGCTAAGCAATTGAGCAAAGATAGGCAGTATTCAAACCTATTTACTAATCTGGGATTTTTGACCAAAAGGACTATTGATGGACAGTTAGTTTTTTTAAAAAAGCTGTTTAAAAGAATTCTTGCAATACAAGATGGAGATTGAATGAAAAAAAACTTTTTGTCAAAATAAGGTCAAAATCTTCCATCTGAATCCGAGAAACAATACTTATACTGACTGCCAGCTGCTTGCAATTTGGCAGTTCGAATATCACCAGGTTCAAGGTTGCCTCAGCCTTCCATCCTTCTGAGGTGGGTAAAATGAGGACCCAGATTGTTGGGAGCAATATGCTGACTCTGTAAACCGCTTAGAGAGAGATGTAAAGCACTTTGAATATAAGTGAATATAAGTCTAAGTGCTTTTGCTATTGCTATTACCTGATCTGGTATCACAGATATTATAGTTGCATGGATTATGGAGAGGGTGTGTGTATGTGTTAAATTGGACCATCACATTTCCTTAATAGTTTGACTTCGATGCAATAAGATAAGAGAATTTTAAAAAATTATTGCAGAAAAGAAACTCCCACAGGTTCATTCTTTATCTTTCTCTCCTTTTTCAACATCATAATCTCCAACATTAGATAATATCGGCTAAAGATAAAAGAGAATGTGTACAATGTTTTATTTTCTTACACCCCCACTTTCTGAATAGACAGATGTATCTAAGCAGGTGAAAATATGATGAAATATTATGTACAATCTATTTTAATACAGACCCATATTCTACATTAATCATCCTATGTTGTCTCCACATTTTTTAAAAAAATCTGTAAAACATGCAAGATATATTTGAAGAGTTGGAGCAGTCTTGTTCCATATTCTCTGGCAAAGCTAAATTCAAAGAAACCATTTCCTTGTGAAGAGAACATTTCTTAGTGAGCTAGAAAGCATTGTGTGTAACTGAGCTCCCTCAAGCTTTGATGACAAAGTTTGCCAAGAGGCATTTCAACCTTATGCCACTGTGTTGTTTTGTCTTATATGATAAACACAACCTTTTAAAGTTGTTCCTTTTTTCCACAGTTACAAAAGGCCTCCTAGGAAAGACAGACATGACAACTATTGTGGAGAGGAGGGGAGGCTGGACAAAACTGCTCATCTCAAAGGAAGGAAAGTTGTTCTGTAGAGGGGCTAATTTAAAAAGAGTGACCAGCCCAATGTTTTTAACAGGTGAAAGGAAGGAATTACTCTACCTTCATTCTCCATGTCCTTCTCACTTAAGGCTTTGAAGATGAGAAGCTCCGAGGTAGAAAGCAACCATCGAAAATTATTGTTTTTAAGCAAGATAAATCTTAAAAGAGCTTTATCAAAGTTTTAAAAGGGGGGGGAGGGAATATCTCCACTTTCTCCCATGCCCAATTCCAAAGCTAGAAATCCCACTACCACTCTAATGCCTACTCACTTCACTATAAACCCACCGTTTGGGATGTTTTCTTCCCTGACTCAAATAATTGTGGTCCTGTTAGCCACAAGATGTTCCTGGGATATCTTGACAAAAATTAATTACTTATTGATCTGTTTTCTATATTTGTTTATATTTGTAAAAATATTGCTACTCTCCTCCCCTTCTAGTTGTATTTGTTTTTCTGGTTATTCCTTTTGATAGTTTTTCTTTGTTGCCTTTGGCAAATTGCTTCAATGTTGATTTTTCTATTGTTCTTTTTCTGTGTACTACTTGGAGTTCATCTGGGTTGTAAAGCAGTACAAAACTAGAAGAAATGGTAACAATGATAATGACTTGTATTCCTCTATATTTCCCCATCTTCAGTTAGCAAGCAGGATCTCTAATTAGTTTCAACATTCAGAATATATAATTAGAGAGGATGGATATAAAATAACCAAACTCTGCTTATTCCAAATAATGACTAACGCCACGTGCTTGCTATTAAACTAAGCGTAGACTTCTTGCCATATTCATCACAAACCCCAGAGCAGAGTTTACAAAAATGTAAGGAAAATCTAAGATATTCAGAGAAATTAAAGTTTTCAACAATGTCTGACCACTGTTCTCTTGTACATTTTCACAGTTATGGTAGCCTAATACTGTTTACATTGATTTACTGCAAGGGGCACATAGTACCTTAGCTTGCTAATGGAATTTTTGAAATCATTCCTGGATAGACTGCAATTGCTTAATTATCCCCAGGAACTAATGCAGAGATTTAATAGCATGTTGAGAGAAAACAATTTGGGGCAGGCTTGACCTCCATCTCTTTTGTTTAGAGCAAGTAAATTGTTACACAGTACACTGAATTTGAGCAGTGTAGTTAATTATCTTTGGCTAAATGCCCCACAGTTCAGAGGTGTTGCTGTTCTACCAGCAACCCCACTAAGCTTGTTGCTAATAAGGGATTATCCTGATGATCCATCAAAGTCTGTCCCATCTGCAATTTACCATTTGTGTAGGATTCCCACAACTATTCTATAATGAGATATTCGGCCCACACATTATTTGGAGTAGGAGAAAGCCTCATTACAGAGAGCATCTTACTATTGGGAGACAGCCAGAATGCTGCTTAAACTCCTCTGTTCTTGCTCCAGGCAACTCATCTTACTTATTAAGGAACCATTTGTCCATCTTTTAGATCAAGTCAAGGAAAGAGTTGCAACATATAGTTCACACCTCTGAGCTGTGGACATATGCCACAGTGTTGACGCTATAAAACAGAGGTATATCTGTCCAATAAAATGTGCAATGCAAAACCCGCAAATATCTACAGAATGACACAGTAGGGAAGAATGGTACTTTCCTAGTTATATTTATGCCACAAGCACTGTTTTTCAGATTCTGTCTTTCTGATAGCAATGAGACAAGTGATTATTACCAGGATAGCATGATGTTTAACTCATATTATCCTATAGTACTAATGGTTATTTGGAGTCATTGGATTCCAGGTTGAGAGGACCATATGGCTAACAAACTCAAGGTCAGAGCTAATGACTCAAACTTCAGACCAATTTTTAAACTTTTCTTAGATTTTTTTCAACAAATGCAGTTGCAAATGTTTTAAACTCATATAATATTCTAGTTTTAAATGACATTGCATTAGCATTGTATTTTAAATCTGACCTATTTCCTAGATACAAAGTGCATATATTGATATGAAACAATATCCAGCTATCTGAATCCCTCAATTGGCCAAACTATAATTCAGATAAGCCCTTTCTAAAGCCTTCCTTCTCTGGGTGAAGGAAGTTACAAAACCCACTGAATATTCACTTGCAACACAATGTTGGTAGCTGGTTCACAGACTTACGTTTATCATTCACAGATTCAGTTTAAATTTGCAAAATAGCTACAAATGCTACACAGACTTCTGAGAAATACAGGTAGTCTTCAACTTAAGACCACAATTGAGACCAAAATTTATGTTGCTAAACAAGACAGTTATTAAAATTACCTCATTTTACAACCTTCCTTGCCACAGTTGTTAAGCAAGTCACTGCAGTTGTTAAGTTAGTAACACAGTTGTTAAGTGAATCTGGCTTCCCTATAGACTTTGCTTGCCAGATGTCATAAATATGAGTCAGTTGCCAAGCATCTGAATTTTGATCATGTGACCATGGGCATGCTGCATCAGTCATAAGTGTGAAAAACGGTCATAAGTCACTTTTTTCAGTGCCCTTTTAACTTTGAACATCACTCAATGAACTGTTACAAATCATGGACTACTTGTTATTAAATAGCTGTTTGTGTTTAATCTGGCAATAAAAAGGCTTAAGAGAGGTTTCTCACCAAAGGAAGAATAGACTGAACAGCTGGAATCAGAGACTCATCCCAGAAGATAATATTTAACTCAATCAGTTTCCACCACTTTGAGCTTAGATCATGACCCTGATGAAATGATCTGCTGTCAAATGAAGCTGTGAAGAAGCAGAGAAACACAAAAATTCTATAGGGAGAAACTCCTTCTTTGTGAAAGATATTTAAACAAAAATTAAAAAATCATCTCATCATGGGATTGAATTAGATTACATCCAGTGAAATTTCAGCTCTTAAATATAACAATAGATGGGAAAGACAACCTGCATTTAAAATTGTAGTGATGTTAATGCGGGAAGAATCTGGGAATATTATGAGCTGATGTACACCTGATTAGACTATTTGGTTTATATTGTTCTTATTGTCTGTCCAACAATAACTTGAATTACTAATTGAGTAGTTCTTCCTCTTCATCTGTTTGATATCAAGGTTATCTTCTACATTAAAAGGAAATGGTCCATTCTTAGGCTTCCATCAATTAAGAGCACATGGAGATTGATATTGGTAAATGTGTTAAGCAGAGCAAAATTCCATACTTCATTGTGTGACACTCCAAAATGATTATTAGATATTTTATGGTATACAATGGGAAGTTACTATCTTTGGAGCAAGGGGATTTCAAAGCATCATCAGCCTTTGTACCACTTGTCTAGCCCAAATTACCTTCTAAAAGTGAAAAAAATAAAGGCTCCCCTTTGCTGATTTTTTAAAAGGGCCTTTGGGGTCATATTGCATACATCTGAATATAATTGGCTTTGACAGTATCCCTTCAGTTTACAGAGGTTGGAACTTGAAATGGCTTTGTGATTGCCGCCATCTGCTCTTTTGACTGATACTATACCTGCATATATGGGCCCAAGGGATATACGTTGCCAAATTGAACAGATGTGATCCCTAAATAGAGCTCTGTGAGGTGGTTCCCTGGGGTTTAACATCAGCTATTAATTATGAAAAACCCTATTACAATTGAAGATTGCAAGCTAGTACATAGCATTACTATACTGTTATGTCTCTCTAGGCAATTTGTGCAGTATTACTACAGCACTCCTCTGTATGTTATTTGTTAAGCTTGAAACTTTTCTGAACAAAATCAAGACAAAGCAAATTGTCAATGAATGTTTAGAACACATGTATGTGAATGTGTTTCTATAATATAATTTTGTATTAAACCAAGATTCATTAAACAAGATCCAGGGTGAAACTGACTTTAAAATAAAATTAATTCTTGGATACAGAGATGGATATCCACATAGTGTGTGGATACATACACACACATGGGCACACATACACACACACACACATGAATATACATACACACACATATATACATACTGCATGCATGTGTATGTGTATGTGATATATATATTATATATATTTACTGACAGGCTCAGTTCCACCCAATCTCCCCCAACTCCTCCAACAAAAAACAGATTTCCCATAGCAATAAGGAAACTTCAATCCAAAAAGAGATCACTCTGGCGGAAAAACAAATCTGGTCACGTTGCCAATTTCAGAAGCCGATACAAAAATGTATGCCACCAGATAAAGACTGAATGCACCAATTATCACATTAAACAAGAGGAAAACTTTCTACGCATCAATTACATCCGCGCTTTCTACAATTTTGTAAGCAACAAACCAAAAGACTCAAGGTCCATCCCACCCCTAATAGGACCTAATGGTAAAGTCTGCAATGACAACACCATTAAAGCTAACCTCTTTAACACATTCTTCGGCTCAGTATTTGTAAACAGCAATGGATCATGCCCAGTATTTCCTAGCCGAACCATAGAAAACTACAATGCTCTAATACATATCGATTTTACAGAAGACAATGTTGAAAAAGCACTACGCATTCTAAAACAATCTATATCTATTGGACCGGACGGAATATGTGCCTACTTCTTTAAAAAGCTGCCATAAGCAAACCTCTAAGCATAATCTTTGAAAAATCTTTCAGGACCAGCTCCTTACCAACGCTTTGGTCACAAGCCACAGTCATCCCTATCTTCAAAAAGGGAGACCCAGTCTAGTTGAAAATTACAGACCAATCTCCTTAGGCTGCGTCACCTGTAAAGTCATGGAATCAATTATTAACCAATCCATTATCCTCCACTTAGAGACAAACAACCTACTCTCTAATAAACAATTTGGTTTCAGAAAAAAACTATCCTGTAATCTGCAACGCTTACACTACAAAAACATATGAACTACACAACTCGATAAGGGCAAAACAATAGACACAATCTACATAGACTTTTGTAAAGCCTTTGATTCAGTGGTATATGACAAACTACTCCTAAAACTAAAATCTTATGGTATCTCTGGACACCTGCATAACTGGATAGAAGCATTCCTGTCAAACAGACAACAAATAGTCAAAATTAGGAGTGTCCTATCAAATTCTGTACCTGTCAATAGTGGTGTTCCCCAAGGCAGTGTTCTAGGACCAACTCTCTTCATACTCTACATAAATGACCTCTGTTAAATGACCTCATATTAAGAGCAACTATGTTCTTTTCGCTGATGATGTAAAGCTGTTCAATACCACAGACAATACTGCTACCCTTCAAAAAGATCTTGACTGTGTATCAGAATGGTCAAACAAATGGCAAATTCAAATCTCAACAAATAAATGCTCTGTCTTACATATTGGCAAAAAAAATCCGAAAATAAAATACAAGCTGAATAGTCAAGATCTTGTTGATGATCCAAGCTCTGTAAAGGACCTTGGAATACTCACCTCTAATGATCTAAGTGCTAGTGCCCACTGTAACTACATAGCCAAAAAGGCATTAAGAGTTGTTAACCTAATTCTACGTAGCTTTTTCTCTGGTAATATCACACTACTAACTAGAGCCTACAAAACATTTGCTAGACCAATACTCAAATACAGCTCATCAGTATGGAGCCCACATTACGTATTTGATATTAGCACAGTTGCGAAAGTCCAGAAATATTTCACAAGAAGAGTTCTCCACTCCTCTACTCATTATAGAATACTTTATGCCACCAGACTTGAAATTGTAGAACTAGAAAACCTTGAATTATGCCATCTTCCATCTGATCTAAGTATGGTATATAAAATCATACATTGCAATGACTTACCTGTCAATGAATACTTCAGCTTCCACCATAACAACACAAGAGCATACAATAGATACAGACTCTGGATTAACCACACCAAACTTAATTGCAGGAAATATGACTTCAGCAACAGAGTGGTCAGTGTCTGAATACTCTACCTGACTCTGTGGTTTCTTCCCCAAACCCCAAAAACTTTAACCTTAGACTGTCTACTATTGACCTCACACCTTTCCTAAAAGGTCTGTGGAGGGTGTGCCTAAGCGCACCAACGTGCCTACCATCCCTGTCCTATTGTTTCTTTTATTTTTCTTACATGTACCCATTTCATGTATTCATAATTATGTATATACTTATACCTATTATCTTGTAAGCGATTGACAAATCAAATAAATAAATAAAAATAAAACTCTACCCTGAATTAAAATGTTTAGGGCATTGTAAAAAAGGAGTTTATCTATAAATAAGACATAATTGTTATATCTTTATAAGATAAAAATAAAATCAATCACCATATATGCTTCTACACACACACACAAACACACACATATGCACCTTTGAAACATATATGGTGACTGATTTTATTTTTATCTTATAAAGTAAGATGTAACCATTATATAATGAACAATCATTACATTTAGCATAGTATATGAATCCAAAATGACATTTATTTCTTAGACGTTTGTAAAGTGGCACTGCATTAATTGTCAGATTACTAAACCCTACTCCTTTGTTTTGCTTTGACTGGTTGAAACTTCTGGGTGAAGTGGTCCTAGTAAAATTTAAATACAGGAATTAAATTCAAGAAACAGAAGATCTTTAGTTACTGCCAGAAGTGCTAATGCTGCTCTGTGAGACATTACTTCCAATACATGCTGTTAGGTTAACCAGATTCTTTCCAGATTTACAAAGTTAAACAGGTAATCGAGCTTCTGTCTCCACTCCAGTCTTGTAGCTTAATGAGCTATTCATCTTTAATTTTTCAGCAGGTTTCCAAAATATCTTGTGTGCTAACTCTAATATAAAAGCATCTAGTTTGGTATATACCTCACTAATACAGTTTAATGCACTCAGTCTGATAAATTGCAACATATGTTGGTCTACAAATGGGAACTACAGCCAGCATATTTGAGGGAAGGCAACAGCTTGGAGAAAATTGTCAAGGAGCGATCATTCCTTTTTCATTGCCTAATCTACTACCTTTGCTTTCTTCTCATGCATTTACTATTTAAGAATGTTTCTTAACTTGGGATGTTCACCAGGATACTTTAGTGCAAAATATTACTTTTATTTATTTATTTATTCAATTTCTATAGCTACCCATCTCAAAGCTATAACTCAGGGCAGCACACTAGAGATGGTATTCAGCAGGTTCTGACCAGTTCTAGAGAACCTATAATGGAAATTTTGAGTAGTTCAGAAAACCGGCAAATACCACCTATGACTGCCCCTGCCCTCATCTATTCTCTGCCTGCCGAGTCCCAGATGATCGGCTGGGTCTTCTTTGGTTGCCCTGCATAGGAGAATAGAGCTGGAAAGCAGGCTAGTGGGGTGGGGTGGGGAGGAAATGGGGATTTTGCTGTAACCTTCCACCAGGAGTGGGGAGGGAATGGAGATTTTACAGTATCCTTTCCCTGGACTGGGATGGGAATGGAGATCTTGTAGTATTCTTCCTCTGCCACACCCACCAAGCCATGCCCACAGAACCAGTAGTAAAAAATTTTGAATCCCGCCACTGCAGCACACAATCATAAAAACACAACCAGTTAAAACACACTATAAAAAAAACAAAAAGTAGCCAAACGATATTTTAATGTATAGTTGTCAACCAGGAAATGAGGTCTCTCACACACTTGGGACTCCAAGCCCAGACACATTTGGAGATAAAGTTTTGCATATGTTGCATTTCATGAGCCAGCCTTCCTTAACATTGATATTTTGGTGGTAACAATTGTCCCCTTCTAGAATATTGTTACTCTACATGTGCTGCCAGACTTGGTGACTCATAAACAAACAAAAACACACTCACTAAGATACTTCAAAGAGATGTTGGCAAAACATGATTCCATAACTGCTATTGGGCAGTTATAAAATAAAGGGTGTTAATTTTATAAAGGTGCCAAGAATGCAAATGAAACAAGACCTCATAATATTGTACAGTTAAAGTGATGTATGCAGCAAATACTCAAATGTGTTGATGTAGTATATTTCTCCTTTGTTTCTTGCTTAAGACAGACTTGCTCCTAGCTTCTGAGGAGTGGATAAAATTTGTCTTTCTGATTGTTATAGCCTCTAATTATTCCAGAAACTTTGTTTTGTGTCTGCATGTTATGATCGATCGATTCTCAATATTCCACTGCTCATGATATTTTCCAAGTAAACAATTCCTCTTGTCTACAGGGAAATAATATCCTACTTTAATCAAATTGGTGGATGGCCAAGTTAGTATCACGTAAGCCAGGCCTTCTTCAAATAAATCTTAAACTGTTTATAATAGATTAGTATTTTAAGCTTCTAAATGTGAAAATAATAAAGTATTTAAGTTATAGGAATTAAGCCTGTTAATGCCATTAAAATATGTTTAAGATTGAGTTATTTAAATAATTTCTAGGTTCTAACTGATCAAAACAAATTATATGTGAAATGAAATTGTTTATTGCAATGTGATAAAGAGGACTTCCAGTCTGGTGTCTCTCTTTCTCATGTAACAATGAGTTATTATTGTTGATCACACAATCAGCCAGATATTTACACTGGATTTGACGTATTTTGTCTACTTGTACTTATTATTTTTATTATTTATACAATAATGTATTGCACAATAATATAATAATGTATTTTGCTGGTATTGGCCTGCATACCCATCATGCCCTTCTAAAGAACTTTAGATGTTGTAATGTGTCAGCATAGCATATATGCAGTTCCAGGTAACATGTTTTGTAATTGACAGGTGAAAATTTTGTCAACACACAGATTTTCTAAGTGCTGTGTAAAACAATTTGGTATGGCATTGAGGGTGCTAATAACTACTAGGATGACTATAGCTGATTTACACCATAATCTTTCAACTACATTTTTATATTATTATTATACTTTTATTCATTAAACATGAAATTCAGTCAACTGAACATTTAAAAATATATCACAAATGTTATTGACTGCCACTGATAGTTGATATGGGTTGTTGCCAGCATCCTAGGTATTGACCAAGTATCTTCTTGAGATGTAGGATGTTCCAAGTAGCACCGTTTTTTGCATTTCTGCTGGTGTTATTGCAGGAAGCTATAATTTCTTGATGTATTTTGTAAAATTTTTGGACATGGTGCAAGTGCCCTGATGACAATGGGTATCACTGTCACATGTCTCATCCATAATCACATAGTTTTGATGGCCATGTCATGATATTTCATGATTTCTTCCAGTTCTTTTTCTCTGACACTGGTGTCTTCTGGTCCAGCGATATCAATAAATTGTACATTTCGGTTTTCAACAACGGTTATATCTGGCATGTTGTGTTCCGAATGACTATCCATCTGTATTTAAAAGTCCCACAAGATCTTCACCTTCCTATTTTTGACAACTTTTTCCATTTTATATTTCATGACTTTTTGGATATAGGTAAGTGGTATTTTTTACATACTGACCAGTTATTAATTTATTATTAATTGTCAGCCAGATGTTCAGACTGGGTTTAGCATTTTTGTCTACCTGTTGAGTCCTTACCAAGAACCTGGGATAGGCAAATCTGGATGTATGATGGTGTTACAGAAAGCATTGAAGGATGGAAGCTGTTCCAAGTAAAGTCGCCTTCTGCAATTGACTGATAGAAAATTTGTCAATGCCTTTGGTGTTCAAGTGGTGCTCCAGTTGTTTTGGGAGTGCACCCAAGGCACCTATTACTATTGGTACTACCTTGTTTGCCTTTGTCATAGTCATTCTATTTCTATTTGTAGGTCTTTGTATTTTGTTATCTTCTGCAGTTCTTTCTTTTCTATTCTGCTGTCTCCAGGCACTTCTACATCTACTATCCAGACTTTTCTGATTTTCTTATCAACAACTGTTAAGTCTGGGATATTATGTAGCAGGTGCCCATCTGTCTGAAATCTGAAGTTCTTGTTGTTGTTGTTATAAACTTTTATTCATTAAACATGAAACTCAGTAGTAGTAGTTGTTATTCCACCATAATGATTATAGTGTTAATCTTAGCTGGATCTAAATGTTCATTCATCTCCAGAATTAAATGGTTGACCTTTTGCCAGCTACTCTATCTTGCAGTTCAAGTTAACTCACAAGCCGGTTGCTGTGGCAATAAAGTGAGTGGATGCTGCCTAAAGCTTTCAGAAATTATGTTTAAATAAATCGTATAAAAATAAATAATAAAGTACATCTATGCCTTATGGGTCAAGTGGCTCAGCAAGTTATTCTCTGACTCTGCTTGGCTAAGGAAATGATTTTATTCAAAAAAATATTTTAATACAGAGAAAAACATGATTTTAGGTAATGGATGAAGATACATAACTTTCTTTCTTTATAGAGCATTGTCTGATTGTGACCCTTTTTCAACTTTATGTGCATTTGTGATCACCATCATGTGAATTCAGCACAGTCACATGATGGTGAACTGTTTTAGACAATTACCCAACATAAAGGCTTGATTCAGAAGCCCTGAAAAATAAAGACATCTGATGGCCTGTTGAATCACACACTGCAATGCATGTACCAAGCATTAACTGATGGGGGTAGGGAACCATCCACATCACAAGAAGGGGATTAAGCAATCTGCTAATAACTGGTTTCTGCTTTTGAACTATGTTTCAAAAATGAAAAGCTATTAGGTAACAGTCCCTAACCTCTGCCAAGCTGTGTGTCCAAAGTGATTATTTACTATTTAGATTTGTAAAAAGTTATTCCTGTCACAATGACATCATTAGAAAAATCAATGTTTTCATTCCATGGTAAACTTCATGTATTTAACTTTTAAGGTGCTGAAAGAGAAACATTTGATTTAATTAAATATGAATGGTTCTTCTTCCGACATGTTGCAAAATTTATGTTCCAGTTTCATCTTGTTAACCAGGAGAGAAATAATATGTACCTTAACATATAACAGAAAATAATCTATATAGATGTTTGTTTGTTTGTTCATTCTTAATTTTCTTTATTACCTCTTTGGGTGTCATGGGATATTTATTTATCAAATGTACAGATCACTACCTCACGTTCTAAGTCATTGTGGGTGTTTTAAGGTAAAAACCATAAAATCCATACAAAAATAAACTAAGTATAAAGATAGATAGAGTTCTCCCAAGCCAACAGCAATCCCCAAGATTCCTCTTGGACCCCTAGTCTAGTTGACTGAGCCAGGTCTTAACACTCTTTCAGAAAGCCAAAAAAGTGGGGGCCAGTTTCACCTGGGGGGAACACATAGCTTGGGGACAACAGCAGAGAAGGCTCTTCTCCTAGATCCACCAATTGAAATTTTTTTGCAGACACGGTCAACACATGCTCCTTCTGCCTGATCCAGTAGGATTGGTCAATGCAATCCTCAGGTAACCTGAGCCCATTCCATGATGGACTTAAAGGCCATAAATAACATTTTAATTTGGACCTAGAAGCAAACTGACCGCAGCTTCATATAGATATTTAAAAGGTGCAGAAAGAGCACTGAGCTCTATTGGGATCCCACAAAGCAGGGCTGCAGGCTGAACCTCTTGTCCCTTATCAACAATGATTGGGACTGACCTCAAAGGAAAGAAGTGAACCACCACAAAAATGTGCCCCACTTTCAACTCCCACAAGACCCAAAAAGATACCAGGTTGATTAAAAGCTACCAAAAGAACAAGGAGAATCAGGATAGAACCACTATCCCCATACCACACTCAGGGACCCAGACAATCCATTTTATTCAGAATTCTCTGACATTGTAGTGTCAACATTCTCTCAAACAACTTTTCTAAGAAGGGAAGGCGAGAGGTGGAGGAAATTATCTAGGTTAGTAGGGTACAGTGAAGTCCTCTTGAAGACGAAATACTCTAGTGTCTATTTACATGGTGCTAGGAATACCCACCCCCCCGATGAATTAATCATCATTAATTCCTATACAGAAAGTGAATATAATTTATTCCTAATATATTTGGAGTTAACTTTTTAAAATAGCATCCTAGCTTCATTCAGTCAACACTTTTGATATTGTTATTAATAACTATTTCCCAAATATTTTCTGAATGACGCAGCACCATTGAAGAATGGGTTTTGTATGTTTAAACTAAAGCCTTTTTTACATCATGTCTTCCAAATTTGAAACATTAGGACATAAAAATTAACATAAATTTTAAATTTAACTTGATGGGAGAGAACACATAAGAACAAATCTTACACACATAAGTATACATGCTTCATCAAAAATTATTGCACCCATTCTAGAAGGTATATGGAACAAATGTATTAATTGTCTACAAAAACAAGATTCACTGTTTATGATCTTTCATATTTATAGTATCACACTACAGTCCAATTACCAGCTTGACCTGCACTAATTTGCTCGCAGACTGGAATGGCTAATTGTTTACTTCAAATGTCTGATAGAAACAACATAATGGAAGTTACAAAATGAAGCGATATAGTTTTAAAATGTATTTACACAATGTAAATAGATTGGTCATTTCACAACAAACCAATGACCTCTTTGAAATTTAGCATTCCTTATTTGGAAATAAAACTCAAGTAAGAATAAGTCTGATAACTATAAGACTCAATGTTATTTTTATATTACACATATTGTAGATATGAAGAGCTTTCTAAACTAGAAAAATACCAATACTTATTTATTAAGAAAGCAACAACTATGTTAGGGTTTTTTTTTAACCCTTCTTACCAACAGATCAAAGTTGCCCAAATAGATGTTTCTCCAAATACATGGTCACAATTAAATAACATGTTAAAGTTTCCAGCCTATGTGACGGAAAGCACAAGTCCCAAGCAGAAGTTTAGAATTAGAATCCTAGTGAAAGATTACTTCATTTTTTATTTGAAAAGAAGATCATGAAAATCCAGGAAATGAAAAAAAAAGAGAGAGCTGTCTACAATTTTATTTCTATTATCCTTTAGAGCTTGTTAATAGCTGCCAATTTATGGCTCTTTGCAATGGCTTTTCCTGGAGTAGCAATTGTTAACCAGATATCAATCATGACTTCTTTTAGATGTCTGTTAACCTTTCTCTTTGTTGACATCTTCCTATGGAAATGTAATACATGAATTTAGAATGTTTTTCTTCCTCCCCCTCATCAACATTTATATGTACATTTTAAAAATGTGATGTATTTTAATTTTTTCTCTTGATTTTGACACAATTTGTGTATTCCTTCAGGTTTTAAATATGGCAGCAATAATAATTTGGATGCAATTTCAAAATATCTGGACCATCATTTGAACACCATCAGCACTGGCAAAATCACTATCAGTCAATTGCAAAAGGCAGCTTTGTTTGAAACAAGTTACATACTGTGACAATATAGTTAACACCATCAAACAACATCTGCCAATCCCAGGCCCTCTGGAAGATCCTTGGGAATAGGTAGATAAAAATGCCAAATTTAGTCTAAACGTCTGGTTGACTGTGCAACCAACCATTGTAATAATGGTTTCATATGAATTTCTCTTTATTAAACGGAGCTCGTGATTCTAGTTAGTAGATTTTTAAAAGGCAAAGGCTCCAAGTTTGTACATAACACTAAACTAAGCATAGCTGAAAACATTTTTTTAAAAGTCTGGATTAGACAACTAGTTCAGATAAAGTCAGACACTTAGTAGAAGCATACCAGGGTTGTATTATTACAACCATTCCAGAATATTGCAATTTATGAGAAGTAAGCAATATAATAAAACTATTCTGGCACAGTTTAAATAAGCATTTATGGAACCTTTTACTGACTTACAAATGAATTTATGAATCAGACAAGAAATATTTTGAGGTTATTACAGTAATCAAGCATTATTGGGATCTTAATGTTACCCAGCAAAAAGCATTAAGCAGTCAATTGTATGTTTCCATCACATGAGCTGAAACTAATTCTAATAACACAGACTTCTTTGTCAAACTTTATATGCTGCTCCTTACATAAGTACATTCATTCATATGATGCACTATCTGAAAAATAACTTAAGATAATCTTTTTCTAAAACTCTATATATCTATATTTTCAAGAGAATTTCCAGTGTCGGGATTGTTCTGTGATGGAAGAAATCACCCTGTGTATCCACAGTGCTTTCATTAAACCCAATTCCAGGCACAGCCTAAAGCACAGTATAAACTAGCAATAAATGCATCAAGAAAACAACATTTTAATAGAAGTGGATAGCCGAAGCAAAGGGTATGGTACCTTTGATCCTGAGCATGTGAAACATCTTACTGAACAATATACTTAACAACAGTAAAGTCTATAGGACACTGTTGGGACGCTATGTTCATTGGAACATAGCAAGGAATTTACAATGAGAGATCAAATCATAAGCTAGCAAATATAATTATGTCCCATTTTAATTGGCAATACTGGATGATTGAGAGTAAAGTCATTTTTTTTAAAGCCAGCCCAATAAAGAGCATCACTTGTATAGTGTTGCATTTGTGGAATGATTGGAGAATATAGAAGCTGTATAAGTAAATGCCCTAAAATAAAATGTACTCTTTTAACTGCCCATTAACTAAGCTTAGTTGCTTATCAATAAATAAATGTTTAGAGACTTGTTGTAGGTTGTTAAGGTCCAAGGTGGCAAGCTGATTTGCTTCTGAAAAAGGAATGACATTCTAGATGTCTATATTCCAATTTGAAATTCAGTACATACTCATTGAAAGTCTGTACTGGGCAGTATCAGCTGAATCTTCTGGATACTCTTTCCATCAGTGTGGTGGGATTCAAAAATTTTTACTACCAGTTCTGGACATTCGAAGGGCTTCGGCAACAGACAGAAATCTGTGATCGTGCGTGGTTTCTGTCTGGGCTCGCCGCTGGAGCACCCCGAGCCAGCTGGTTTTGGGGCTAAGCCACCCTGTAGAGTTGGTGAAGAGGGGGGAGACCTCCAGCAGGGTTGAGGAGAGCCGCATCTCTCCTCCTCAGCTGGCCATTACTCCCTTTCCCGAAGGCGGTTGCAGCGGTGGTCAGAAATGGCCACCACAAAGGAGAACTCGACCGGAAAAGAATGTGCAGGAGGAAGATAAGAAGTGAAAGTTTTGGCTGACTGGGTTAAATTGTAAAAGCAACAACTAAGGTACCCTGGAATTTAAACTTACAAAAAATAACATTGTTCCCAAAGAAGAGTCGGAAGCAGCGAAGGAAAGTGAAAAGGGAAAGGTTTGGCTTTTTTTTTTTTTCTTCTCTCTCCTTCCTTATATTGACAACTAAGAGACTTAAATAAGAAATCACTTTGACATCAATAGGCAATTAAGCTGAAAATAAAACAAAATGCCAAAGGGATAATAAAGATTTCTGGACATTAAAATTTTTCTTTTTCATAAGCAGGAAGAGAGGGAAGAAGGAAAGGAAAAGAAGTTACAAAGGACCGGGGCAAGATATAGAGAAACAGGACCTATTTAGAGATAACAGGTGAAAATCTAACTGAAAAAGAGATGTAAAGGTAAAGGTACATACGATTGTATTGTTATATTAGTAATAGAAATAACTTTAGAAAATTGGAAACAACGTATGATTAAAATGAGGGATAAAATAGTTAGTGTAATTTAGTGAAATGTTTGTGAATAAAATAAGTGAAATAAAATAAATGAGAAAATTGAATTAGGAAGGAACGGGAACATTTTAATTAGTTAATGTTTTATAAAATATAAGTGAAAGGGGGGGAATTAACTATGGAAAGCTTATAATTGTTCCCATAGAAGTATGATATTTAATTGAAAAGTAATGTTAAAGATGTTAAGACTTTAATGAATATTAATATTAATGATAGAATTGAATTGGAATGGAATATTGTTTTAATTATATTATACATTTATAATTTTTTTCTTTTTTTAAGAATACAGTGTGTATTTTAAGAATGTACCAAGCAGAATCCGAATGGAAGTTATGTATTATATTGAATGTTACAACTTTAGGGAAAAGATATAAAGGCGTCATACTCCAATCAGTAACTACAGGAGAAATTTTGTTTAATGAGAAAAGATAATAGACACTAGAATAAGATGTTCATGGCATCATTAATTTGCCAGGGTGAACATTGATAATTGGGTATCATTGGCATACTGATGATACTTCACCCCATCGCAACCGAGGAGTTCATCCAGCAAGTTTCAAGTAGATGTTAAAAAGCAGAGGAGAGAGCCAAGGGATGGACCTCTCTTCCCAATCATCACTGACTGGCATTGAAGGAGATGAACTAGCCTGGCCCTGTGTCACCCATCCCCAGTCCTCTGAACTGATCCAGAAGGATACCACAGTCATTGGTATTAAAAGACACCAAGAGATCAAGAAGATGCACTTCCCCCATTCCACCTACTAAAGAAGTTGAAAAATGCCATTTCCATTCCATACCTGCATCCTGTCTGAAAAAGATCCAGATACAAGGCCCTCTGCAACTGTTGCGCAACCACCTTGCCAAGAAAGGAAGATGAGATATTGGATGAAAATTGTCCCATTTTGTCAGATGCAGCGATAGCTTCTTGAGAAGGGAACAATCCAAGGCTTCTTTAAGAGATGAAGGAACAACCTCTCTCACACAGAAGAATTAACCATTCCCACAATCCACTCACATGAAAAAACCCCAGGATGGAATAAGGGTGTAGAAGTATTGGTGCTTTGCTACCCTTACCACCACAAGGTAGGCCTTATTAGCATTCTCACCTGTACAGTAAAAATAGTTTTAATATTCATAACTCTGGTTTCTTAGTCCGGTATATCCTAAAGGGCTTACATCTTCTTTTTGGAAACACCAATGACAATGAAAGAACCAAGAATTAATTTCCCATGCTATGGTAAGATTCAGGTCCTTTGTCTCAATTACCCTGCTGCAAACAAGGAGTAATTAGAATGAACTATAGGTATAACTGTGGCCATAATTATTCTTTTGTTCCTTACTGCCTTTAGATTGAAGACGTGTAAAAGGAAAATAAAAAAGAAATGACATTTAACTAAATAGGAAATAGTGACAAAGTCTTTTGCCTATAAAATTCATTACACCAAATGCAATAACATATTAGCATTTTTTTTTGAAATTTATTAATAAGAATTGAGTTAGTTCAGTTTTATAAAGTATATAGATCAGATTCTAAAACCTTTGAGAAACCATTAGGAATGCAAGACATTGTTTAGGGCCCCAGTTTGTAAAAGATCAAGGCCTGAAGATTCAAGTTAATCGCTGCTACCGGGAGTAGTATCTCTCCAACAAATTTATCTCTTCATCTTTTGCTTGTTCATCTTTTTCTTGTCAACACATTGACAACGTAGTCTGCTACTAAAACTTTGTTGCTTGTGTGCATGACATCAACAAACCAATCTATCCCTCATTCAGCAGGTTCACCTTTAGATATCTTTATAAATATAAGAAGGCCAAATCTGTTTTGGGGCAGGATTTTTTTCCCCTTAATTCCCCAACAGCAGCAAAGAAGACTACAAAGCTGTCACCTTTTTTTTTTCCCAGAGGTGGGGAGTGGGAAAAATCTGCAGGAGTATGATTGAGATTGGGGTCTTTGTGGTTAAACTCAGCTACGCAACACCAGCTCATTTGCTCCCTTCTTTTTCTCCCACCTTGCTGCAGGTTGTGAGAACTACAGAGGAGAAACAGAGGAGTTTCTACAGCAGGGCTGTCAAACTGGCAGTCCGTGGGCTTGATGCGTCACACGCAGCTTCACAAAGGCAAAAAGTGTCACGGTACATCACGGGATGTGATCGAGTTTGACACCCGTGTTCTAAATAAGCTCTATTTTCCCAGTCTTCCTGCAATTTTTCCCAGTTTCAGAGTTCAGCTAACTTCCCAATATGCAACTTACATATATTTGGAACGTAATTTAAACCCAAACTGTTTATGCTAAATATAACATTTCTGGATCAACACAGTGTAAATTTCTCTTTGCTGGCAGCTAGAAGTGGTCCAGATTTTTAGACCTCAGATATGATAATTAGGTAGCTTACTATATAAGCTAAAGCACTGACACAACTAATTCTACAGCCGCCACCACCCCAGAGTTAGACACATTGCCTATATAGTGTATACTATATCCTCCCGATTCTACAAGCAAATCAAAACAAACCTCTTAAAGAAATCCAATATCAAGAGAACTTGAAGGAAAGAAAAGTCAAATTATAAGTTTTGTTTTCTTTATAAAATCTCAAGGATTTTACCTTTAGGCAGCCTTTAAATTGCCACCAGCAAAGTGAGTCCCCACTCCAAAATGGTTTATCCAGGCAGAGTTCTCAATCTGTCTAGCATTTGTTCAGCTGTATAGCATAACAAATGGAGCCAGATGTGAAATCCTCCACAGGCAAGTCACTCTTGGCGGGTGATATACACAAACAGACAGACACACTGGCAGATGATAACTATGTGCAGTTTGATGAAACCAAATTACCCATCTTGGCAACATCTGCTTTTTCTTTCCAGGTGTTTGAATCTGATTCTCTTCAGTTAAGCTACTTGGGCACTTAGAAAATTACATCTAGTTAATTTTTTAATTTGCTAGGGGGAGAAAAAACAATATAAAAAGGTTCTGTTTGTCATCTTTGCAAACCTTGCCTGCAGAAAACAGCCATGTAAGCAGATAGTTCTGCAGTCATTTGGCTCTGAAGAGTCTTCTGCTTAGCAATATATTGATTGTTAAATCTCCTGGCTGAATGTTTCTTAGGATACTTACTCCATCAATAAATACTAATGGTTAGTATAGCATCCTGAGAGCTACAGAACCTCCATGAAACTGTGTTCACACACCATCCTAACCAGATTCAATTGAGTCCTAAACAACACATTCAAACAATGTGATCATCTTGATTATTAATTTTAGTTAAGTATTCTGATGGCCAGTTTGGTGTACTGATTAAGGCATTGTGCCTTAATCACTACACCACTACACTTAATCATTATACTGAAATACTATGAAATTTTGTCCCACCTGTGGCACAAAGCAAGGTGGGTGATCTTGAGACAGTCATTTACTTTCAGCCTAAGAAAGCTGACTACTTCAGAAATACTGCTAAGAAACCTGCAGGACTTCTCTAGCCAATTGCCCAGAACCAACAATGACTTGAAGGCACACAAAAATCTCCTTGTGGCATGATGTGCTGTGTAAACCAAATTCAACCTTTGTGGTTAAGTCATGGTTTAATATAGGCACCTTGTTTGAAAGCAGCTTCTCTTTTTCTGGGAGATATCTATTAGAATCTATTAAAGATGAACCTCCAGATAAGGGAAGGGACAGGATGTGCACATTTAAGACAAAGGAAAGAATTGGGGGGGGGGGGAAGAGGTTTTAATAAAAGCTAATTAAAACTGAGAGTCATTTTGAGGGATATCAGATGTGATTCTGTTCAAGCTTGAAAAAAGAAATGCTGAAAAGCTTCTCTTGCTTGCAATTGTTCATCATTCAGATGGTTAATGATAGTCAACTTCCGTTAATGTATTGTCAACCTGCCATACCAGAAACTATTGTGAACTTCCAGTGCAAGTATAAGCAGTATGGAATTTCCCAGATATTGTGAACTATAACTGACAGTAGCTCCATCCAAAATGTCAAACGATAAGGAAAACTGGAAGGCCAGAGATTGCCTACCCCGATGTAGTGGATAGGAAAGTTAGAAGCAGAGCATGAAGACCAGAAGACCAGCAGTCCTGAAAATGTTGAACAAGAATTATTCCATGGGAAACCTTTATCTTTGCTCATCATGTTTTTTAGAGGCATTCATTAGTCAAAACTTGCTGTATGTGGATTGTTGTAATTGGTAGGTTATGGAAGAAGAAAATGAAGGTATTTACAAACTCTGGTTCTTTCATTCCTGGATAATTAATTAATGCATTCTCAGCTGGGCCTGTTTAATTCACTTTTAGGTAATCACTTTAATTTGCTTCTGTTTTTGGAAGGAGTAACAATTATAATACATTTACATATACCACTCACAATATTAGCATGATTCATCTATGTAATTTACACACTCTCTCTGACAGTTACTGAGCTTTTGTTTATGCTGTTTCTTTGTGTCTACCCCAAAGTTTAATCTTGATATACTGAAGAATGTAAGCCTTGGTCCATCAGATAATTGCTTTTTTCCTTTTATTGTTCCCAATATTTGAATGACAGAATTTTCAGATAGAGAAGATTCACCCTAGATAATGCACGTCAAAAAGAGGGCTGTGAAAATATCTACAGGCTGCTCACATTCTGAATATAAATTGTTTCAACTTCTACTTTCAGAATGACATTATAGAGCATTCCACATCAGAGCAACTAGACACAAGGACAGTTTTCCCCGCATGCTATCATTCTGCAAAACAACTAATTCCCACAACATTGTCAAACTATTTACTAAGACTGTATTACTATTATTCTTCTCATCCTCCCTATTACCTATCTCCTTTGACTTATGACTATGATCTTGTTCCTTGTATCTTTACAATTTATATTGTCTTATTTAGTTTCCTAATATGATTTCATTGCTTATTTAGTATCCTTTGACTATCACTGTGTTGTATCTTATGATTCTTGATGAATGTATTTTTATGTACACTCGGCTTATGCACTAAAGACAAATTACTTGTGTGTCCAATCACACGGCCAATAGAGAATTCTACTCTATTCGCTTTTCTTCCTCAATTAAAATTATATGTCTATTAAAGATGGCTTCTTCTTCATCATCCCAACCTTCTTGTTGTTGTATTTCCTGATAAGTAGAAATCACCATTTCTAAGAAGCGAAAAATAGATCCAAAAGAGCCCTTGCTTTCTTGTTCCTCTTCTTTTAACTTTTCAAATTCCATTTTCAATTCTTCAACAGATACCATTGTGATTTTTTTTAAACAATCCAAATGTTTTTTTAGTCTTTCAAAAGATAGTTTGCAAAAGTCACAAAGTCATCAAGCAATCAGAATCAGCACAAACTGTTTCATTTAGCACTTTCTTCTTTTAATACTTTCTCTTCCTGGGGTAGAATTCAATTACTCAATTCCAAAGTAATTTTTTTTGAAGTCTTATTGCAATTTAATCTCTGATCTTATAAACTCCAAGCAGTCTCCTTCAACAAATCTTGATATAAATCATTTACCTCTCTTCCTTCCCACTTATAGCAAAAAGATTTTAATTTTTAAATGTCAGTGTTTAGAAATCTAATGTCCCCTTGGCTTTAATTTTCAAAATTAGTTACCTTCTGCTGCCAAAGTGGGTATTTTCGATTTCCATCTGCTATCTCCGTAGGGAAGGAAAGAGGAGAAAAAAAAAGCTTTCCCTTTCACTTTCAGCCACAGCTTTACGATCTTCTTGGGAAACAATGTAACATTTAAAGAGCCAAAGTTCCAGGGTATTCAGATGTTGCTTGTCGTCCCGGTTCAGCCAAAAACTTTCACTTTCTCAACTTCCTCCTGCACAAAACTTGTCCGGCTGAGAGGTTCTTTGTGGCAGCCATTGCTGACCACCACTCCACCGCCTTTTGAAAAGGGAGTTAAGCCAGCTGGGGAAGGGGGTTGCGATGCCCCCAGACCCCTGCCCGGATCTGCCCTATCTTCAGTTATCCCTACAGGATAACTATAGCCTCCAGATCCAACTGGAGTGAATTCCTGCTGCCTCCGAAGCCTGACAAACCGGAACTCCAGAAATGCAGTTTCTTATTGGACATTTATATGGTAGATCAGGCCAGTCAGATTTTGAGATGGACAAATCCAACCACAGGCTAAAAGTTCTATAATCATTGCACAAATCAACAAGGTTCATTACATGAAGAAGAATGTTATTGCATGGTCATTCTGTATCCATTAGGATACTTCTGAATAAAAATGTCTAATACAAAAGATACCAAGGCATTCTGTCAATCATTGGTAGGGCTTTCATGAGTATCATCCAGCTATGTTTCCAGAAACAGTGGGAACAGACAATTAGAGCACAGCAAGCTGGTTTCTGCCTGAACTGAGGACATTATGATGAGATTTTCATCACCACACAACTCACGGCAGAAAAAATTCAATGTGGCAGATGGGGAGATATTATTTTTCTTGATTTTCAAGCAGACTTTGACAGTATACACTGGACGGTTTTATGGAAAGCACTGAAAAATAAACACATTCCCATTAAAAAATGTATGACAATGGCAAGAATCTTGTAGCAATTCCAGCAGCTGTGTGCACATCCAAAATGAACTTCCAGAGGAATTCCTAATTTGAACTGGTGCTAGACAATGCTGCATGATCTTTCCTTTACTATTTAGTGTATGCTAGAAAGAACAATGTTTTGATGGCAGACATGGGATATTGTGCAATGAAACTTGCTTTATAATTGATCTCCTGTTCCTGAATTACAATGCCATATTTGCAGACAGTGGTGCAGAGATGCAGATATCTTGTAAGTCATCACAAATAGTGCCAATTCATATGGCCTGAAAATCAATGCCAACAAACAGAAATAACAATCTGTGTTTATCTCAATGGAGTCCAAATAGAGCAGGTTATGGAGCTCCAGTGCCTTGAGTCATGGGCAGAAGAATAGAAAAACAGCATAAAACCAGACATATACAGCAGCTTTTGCCAGACCACTGCTTTCTATGGATCATTAAAGTGATGTCTCTGGAAGAGATGAAGCATTTCAACGAAAACAAAGATATGGATCTTTTGGGAAATAGTCCTGCAAGTCTTGCTATAGAAATCTAAAATATACAACCTGTTAAAAGCAGAGCTAAATAAACTGAATGTTTTTCCTAAGGCCTATTGAAGTTATATTGGGAGTTCCCTGCATGATCATCTCTAGATGGATACCATCAATCCACTGTGCAGTGAACAACTTGCAATTGAGGATGAAATATAAAAAGTGCAGATTAAAATGGTTTAGGCTTGTATGCAGAACTGATTTTCTTACAAGAGTACAGTAGAGAAAGAGGCTTTATCATAGAAGGCCCAACAAACAGTGCCTAAGAAAATAAGAGCAAAGCAAAGTGAAGATGATTTGAAAAACCTAAGGCTCAGTTTGAATGGTGTGAAACAAATTACCCCAATTAGAAAACATGAAAAGCTATATATATATATGTAAGAATATATACTGTAAACATTATTATGATTGGACTGTATGCAAATATAGATTACAATGTATAGAGTGATAAATGTAATAGAGTGTTATGATACAACTATGAAAACAATAGTTATAATTATGATGTATAATACTATGTATTTAAAAGAGACTGTATGACTATGAGAATAATGGTTATAACCAGAGTGTATAATACAATGTATATCTAAAAAGGACTTGATATAGCCAGTACACTTCCATTGCAAAACTGTAAATATCATGTATATTAAAGGAAAATGTACAATAAAAATATGTAAAAACAAAAAACAAAACACAAAAAACTCTTACAAGAAATATCTGTGGTGCAACAGCAATCACAGTCATATACTGAGCCCAAGGTCAGCCCTTGTCAGGAACAAAGAAGATGCATCTCATATTTTAAGTTTAGAATCTGTGGGTATTATATTTTAAACACAGGTAGTGCTCAATTTATGACTGTAAGGGAGCCTGCCAATTATAGACATTCGTTATGAGAGTCATAAAGTGTTCATCACATGACCAACCAGATTTTACAACTGTTGTTAAATGAACCCATTGTTCACTTAGAGGTATTTTTGCCCACAACTGGAAGTAAATGCTGGTTTTCAGCAAAAACAGTGTAAATTGTCATAATGTAACCACAGGATATTGTGAATGGCCATAAATGCAAGCCAATTGCTAAGCACCCAAAATGTGATTATGTGACCATGGGAAACAGCCATCAGAACTTCAGAAGTGAGTCATAATTATCTTGAGGGGAGTAGGGTGGAATCCATCATAATTTCACTCTTAAGTGAATCATCAAAGACTACCAGTATATTAATATTTCATTTTGCAATCACCCATCTCTATTCCTGTATATCTAGCATTATTTTAACTGGATTATTCACAAACTTGTATTAGTCAAACTATGATTGATGGGTCTGCATCAGCATATTCTGATATACATTTAATGACCTTCTCAACTATTGTTTCCCTTGATAGCTGTTCTAGAAATAGAACATGTTGTTTAACCTTCCATCTATATGTCCATATACTAGTAAAACTTTCGTCCTTATGACCTTTAACTGGACAAATACTGCACCCCAAGACAACAATTTTTGAACCAAAGTACCTTAAATGGGCTAGCCTACAAAAATCCAGGATCTATGACTCCCAAGGAAATGAAATTTGGGGAAGTTGTTGCTGTTTCAGTGCTAGCAGCTGCTGCAGCACAGCTTCTGCCATAACGTAATATTTATTTTCAACATTTCATAACACCTTTCCAGCCAGTCTCTCCATCCCTTTGCACCTCTCCCATCTAGCAACAGCCATTTCCCTGCCTGTAGGGCAGAAAAGGGAAGGGAAATCAGATGTCACTGTTTTTTTGCCCTTCTTCTTAGGTAAGGAAGCACTTCTGAAACAATGACTCGACAGGTTGTCTAGGAATACCATAAAGGGCATGTGTTGCTTTTGAAACAACCTGCTAAAAATGCTTGCTGCAACATGCCAGTTCTTTGTGGAAGTCAGCACTGTAGAAAGAAGCAGATCCCTTACCTAGAGCAACTTAAATTATGTTTTAGAAATATTTATTTTTTTGAACATAGACAGTAAGTTTCAAATATGTGTATGTGTAATAGTAGCATATGGTAAAGTTGCTTTCATGAACTCTATGAAATTATGGCAAATTCAATCTGAAAAATTCTAAAGTAGAAACTCAATACTCCTAAAAAGTATCAGGTTAGAGGAAAACTGTAGAAAAGAGCTGCTTGGGATCCAGAATACCACAAAATTCTCATCTGTGTCAGGATTCCAGCGGTTGCCCTAATTAAATCATAAGCCTTGAGCCAAACTTCAAAAAAGTTCAAAGAATTCATTAGGAGTGGCATACTGGCATGATCTGTATGAAGCTGATTCTGGCATACGTAATTACAGTCACCTGTGACCCTGCTTCTACCCTTCCCCCCAGTGTGCCATAAATCAGTTTCTCCAATTAAGCACATACACGGGCTAGGTGTCATCCATCACATTCTCCAATTAAAGTCTTTCGTGGGCAAAAGCTTCAGTAGCTTAGCTACAATCTTTTTAAAGATAAAGTTGAATGTGCTTCTAAATTCATTTGCCGTATGCTTCTCCAGTCTCTCCTCCCTCCCCCCCTCTTTCTTATGGCAACTTGGAAACAAGTGTAGGAATGTTTTACAAGTTTGACAAACTGTATGGAAACTGTCTAACGTTGACAATACATCTAAACTGACCATGAACATTTTTTTAAAAAATATCCTTTTGCTTCTCCCCTTCCATCTTGCCATACTGTTTTCTATTTTTCTCATTTTCCCCCAGCTGTCCTCTTCCCCCATTTCCTGAGCTTCATTTACTGCTGCTTTATTATAAAGAGATGTCATTATTTGAAGATGACACATCTAAGCACAAAGGCTGAGTCATATTGTTCGAATGAGTGAGATTATGACTTAGAAAAGACAGATTTTTATTTGGAGCTCATGGCATGTGCAATTCTCTTCTATAGAAAGAAACAGGTGGGTGGGGAGGGTCATGCTAAAAAGGTGTTCATACAAAATAATGCCAGGTTTTAAAAGGGCTTATAAATCTAACTGGATTGGTAGCTTGAAAACAAGCACATCACATAGAGTGAATGTAAAGATATCAATGGTGCTGGTGGTCGTGGTAATGATAATGAGACAAAGTTCTCACCATCATTTACATTAAAGTTGGGCTCATAATGGGATTGAAAGGGTGGAGCTGGTATAGTTCCTGGTGCATTTAAACTATGCTCATTACTTTATTTGCATTAGTTAATAACATTATAATTGTATTTGTAATTATATCTTTATTACATGGATTTTTTACATTTAATTTTCACTTCACTTTTATGCTTGCCACAAGCATCCTTGCATGTCATTTTCAGTGAAAAAACAGGTATAAATAACCAGATGATACTTGCTTGATCTGGAATTTCTGCAACACTGAAGGTGACAAAATGAGACTGGATCATAACTGAATAAGAAAAACTACAAGAAAATTATTAAGATATTGATGGAATGTATTTTAAACTGGAGTGCAAGGACTCCTGCCCTTCATGTGTTTATGCTAATTCAGTCCATACTGCCTGTCAGAATAGGAAGAATATGGACTTTGGTTATTGTCATAAAGTTATGTTATAATCTATCTTGATGTCCAATATAGTTTCAGTCTCCTAAACTCCAGGTGATATATAGGAATTGAAGATTTTAACATTAATTTACCTATCTAAAACTCAACATTCCATATCCCACTTCTTAACTATAACAAAATCCAATCTAAAGTCATGAACTGGTCCCAATATCCTAACAGAAACAGAATTGGTCTGACATCAGAAAATATAAAACTTAAAAATATTCAAAGATGTTAGATTTTTAGAGATGCCAGAAAAAATAAATGGCAGAATAAAGAAAGGCAAGTCCTTCAGTTATGTACAAAAGAGGATGGGAAACAGAATAGCAAATGATCATAAATAGTAAAAGGTAAACCAAATAACAAAGGAAGAATTTGATAAGTTCTGTTGAAAGTTTCATCATTGCTTCAATTTAGTGGAGGTTAAATTGAAGCACCTCCTTAAAATGGCTTCACAAAGCAATGTCCTCCTCTCCACCATTTCTAAATACAAAGTAAAATAGCTTTATTGCTTTACTTTTCCTCATTTCTGATTCTTCTTCTGCCTACTGGAAATGCCAATCAAAACGTTGAAGCACTATGAAGCATCTGGTCAAGGATTGCTTGAAAAAAAATGCATTGCAATTTTATTTTCAGGAGGAAAATTGTGTCAGCATTGTAGCATGAAGCACCTTGTGGAAGGGAATCCCAACCATCAACCAGAATTTTACAGTTCAATTTACATTGTGACTTATTCTTCTCTGATAAGACAATAGGCATTCTACTAAGCAACTATATATATTTCAAAACATGATTCTGTAGGGATTCTCAGCAGTGGTGGGATTCAATTTTTTTTACTACTGGTTCTGTGGGCATGGTTGGGTGGGTATGGTGTGGTGTGGCTTGGTGGGCGTGGCATGACAGGCACGACAGGGGAAGGATACTGTAAAATCTCCATTCCTTGTCCTGGGGGAAGGTTACTGCAAAATCCCATTCCCTCCCCACCAAACTAACCTGCTTTCCAGCTCCATTCTCCTGTGCAGAGCAACAAAAGAAAACCCAGCCAATCAGCTGGGACTCGGGAGGCAGGGAATAGATGGGGGTGGGACCAGTCAGAGGTGGTATTTGCCAGTTTTCCAAACTAGTCAAAATTTCTACTACCAGTTCTCCAGAACTGGTCAGAAACTGCTGAATACCACCTCTGATTCTCAGTCATTCAGGTCATAGTTTTCCCAAAGGTGCTTTTTCAGGAGACAACTGGACTTTCTTTTTTTTTCTTTGAAGATATTCCAAACCAAGAAAAAGGACGATCCAGATAACAAAAAAATGACTACATTTGTTTAGTTTACTTTATTGTCATTGCACCTCATGCAATGAAATTAAATACCATCTTCAGTTTACATTATGACTATGAAAATAAACACAAACACACATCCATTACATTCTATACATTGAATTGAAAACCCCTGATATTGCATTAATATTGCACTATACAGTAGAATTCAATAGAGTTACTGCCCTGGGATAGAAGCTGTTTTCCAGCCTATTTGTCCTTGTTTTTAATATTCTGTAGCATCTGCCAGATGGTAATAGTTCAAAAAAAGGGTGCCCAGGATGAGATGGATCTCTGAGAATGTTTTGAATTTTCTTAAGGCAGCAGGACCTATAAAGCTCTTTCAAAGAGGGAGAAGGCAACCAATGACCTTATGGGCAATGACGTTAACCCTCTGGAGTGTTGTCCTATCTGCCATCGTGCAATTGGCAAACCATACACAGGGGTAGTTAAGATACCCTCTATGGTGCAGTGGTAGAAGGTCATCAGCAGTTTTTCATTCAGCTGTTTTCTGAGAAGTCTCAGGTAGTATAATCTCTTCTGGGCCTTTTGATCAGTGCTGCAATGTGAGCAACCCAGGTCAGGTCCTCTTTTATGGTAACACCCAGAAATTTAAAACTGGCCACTTGCTCCAATCAGTCTCCATTGGTAAGCAAGGGATGGATGTCTGATCTGTTCCTTCTATATTATATATTATATGGTCACAAGCCACAGTCATCCCCATCTTCAAAAAGGGAGACCCCAGCCTAGTTGAAAATTACATACCAATCTCCTTATGCTGCATCACCTGTAAAGTCATGGAATCAATTATTAACCAATCCATTATCCTCCACTTAGAGACAAACAACCTACTCTCTAATAAACAATTTGGTTTCATAAAAAAACTATGCTGCAATCTGCAACTCTTACATTGCAAAAACATATGGACTACAAACTCGATCAGGACAAAGCAATAGACGCAATCTACATAGACTTCTATAAAGCCTTTGATTCAATGGTACACAACAAACTACTCCTAAAACTAAAATCTTATGGTATCTCTGGACACCTGCATAACTGGATAGAAGCATTCCTGTCAAACAGACAACAAATGGTCAAAATTGGGAGCATCCTATAAATTCTGTACCTCTCAACAGTGGTGTCCCCAAGGCAGTGTTCTAGGACCAATTCTCTTCATACTCTACATAAAGGACCTCTGTGATAATATTAAGAGCAACTGTGTTCTCTTCGCTGATGATGCAAAGCTATTCAACACCACAGACAATACTGCTATCCTTCAAAAAGACCTCAACTATGTATCAGAATGGTCAAACAAATGGCAACTTCAAATCTCAACAAATAAATGCTCTGTCTTACATATTGGCAAAAAAAATCAAAAAATAAAATACAGGCTGAATAGTCAAGACCTTGTTGATGATCCAAACTCTGTCAAGGATCTTGGAGTATTCATCTCTAATTATCTAGGTGCTAGAGCCCACTGTAACTACATAGCCAAAAAGGCATTAAGAGTTGTTAACCTAATCCTACGTAGGTTTTTCTTTGGTAATATCACACTACTAATTAGAGCATACAAAACATTTGCTAGACCAATACTCGAATACAGCTCATCAGTCTGGAACCCACATTATGTATCTGATATTAACACAGTTGAGAAAGTACAGAAATATTTCACAAGAGTTTTCCTCTCCTCTACTCTTGCAGAATACTTTATGCCACCAGACTTGAAATTCTAGGCCTAGAAAACCTAGAACTATGCCACCTTCAGTCCGATCTAAATATAGTATATAAAATCATACATTGCAATGTCCTACCTGTCAATGAATACTTCAGCTTCCACCATAACAACTCAAGAGCAAACAATAGATACAAACTCAAGGTTAATCACACCAAACTTGATTGCAGGAAATACAACTTCAGCAACAGAGTGGTCAATGTCTGGAATATTCTACCTGACTCTGTGGTTCTTCCCCAAACCCCCAACACTTTAACCTTAGACTGTCTACTATTGACCTCACCCTTTTCCTAAGAGGTCTGTAGGGGGCATGCATAAGCGCATCAATGTGCCTACCATCCCTGTCCTATTGTTTCTTTTATTTTTCTTATATGTATCCATGTATTCATAACTATGTTTTTACTTATACCTATTATCTTGTAAGCAATTGACAAACCAAATAAAATAAAAAAATAAAATAAATACTCCACTAAAAGCTCCTTGGTCTTATTTGTGTTGAGGACCAAGCTATTGTCTCCACACCATGAAAGCAACTGGTCCACCTCATCTCCGTAGCAGACTCATCTCCCCCTGGAGATGAGTCCCACCACTGTTGTATCATCTGCAAATTTAGTAATAGTATTACTAGTGTGAATGGGGATATAGTCCACATAAAGAGTATAGAGTAAGTGACTCAGCATGCAACTCTGTGGTGTACCAGTGTTAAGAATAAGGGTTGAAGAGATATGATTACCTACCTGACCGTCTGTGAGTGGCCAGACAGGAAATCCATAACCCAAAGGCAGATTGAATAAGAAAGTCCAAGGTCCAGAAGTTCAGACACTAGTCTATATAGAAGAATTGTGTTAAATTTAGCAGAACTAAAATCTACAAAAAGCATCCTCACATAGCCCCCCCCCATTCTAGATGAGTCAGAGCAGTGTGAAGAGTGATGGCTACAGTGTCCTCTGTAGATCTGAGAATATTCTAGAATAAATTATAAAGATTGAGTTGAAAGTGATGCAGTAATCACTTTATGATAAAAAAAGAAGATGAAATACTTGTGTATTACAATGTCAAATATGAACTATATGTTATTTCAAAATAATTATATTAAGACACGGAATGAAGTTTTAAAAGATACATTGAGATCCCAAAAATACAGTTGTTATTGTTGGAGAGAGTTTTAAGATTGAGGTGAATGTTTTTGCTCAGTATGTTATTTTTGTTTCAGAGAATACCTGTTTTGACAATTGATTTGACAACCATTTAAATCATGAAAGAAAGATATAATGTACCTACAGTAAATTTGTGTGGCAAGGAAAGAAATCATATTTAATATAAGACATTACAAAATGTAAAAGAAATAGGATAGGGGAATTTTTTCTACTTGAAATTATATTTTGCAGCTTGCTGTTTAGTTTGGATGAGAGTGGACATTGCTGAAAAATAGAAGGTTTTTGGAGTTAGAACATGACTTGTGATTTAGGTGGCCTGGACATTTATGATACAATAAGACTAATGTATTTTTTAGAAAACATTTTGTTATATCTGCTATACTGAGAATATAGATGTAAATCCATGTTGTTCCCCCAAAATACTTTTGTGGTTCTCAGTATAACAGAAATGATAAGTAAGCACAAATGTAGAACATTGTGTCATATTAGAATTTTGTCAAGAACAATGTAAAATAAAATCAAGAGAAGATCTGGTGGTAAAAAATATACACTTGTCAATGGTTCTCTTGTGTACAATTATTAGAAAGTTTTGAAGTGGAAAAAAAGATGTTTTGTTTTTGAACAGTTTAAGACTAAATTTGAAACAGAACTGTATATGAACATGTTTCTGCTAAAATGTATACATTTTTCTAAGAAAGATATATGCATTTCCACTGAGCTGTTTCCCCATTCCAAAAAATCTCAGAACATGTTCCAAATGCTTTTTTTTCCAGGATGACTAACGCTATTTCACTTCCAGAAAATTCAGTCATAATTCACAAGTTGAATAGAGAAATACTTGGTGATTAATAATCGCCTACTAAACACTGATGCTTCTCTGATGTATGTTTATGACTCAACACATGTTCTTCAGCCCATGTTAGACTAAATAGCATTCTTTAAGTCTATTGTTATTGCTATTTATTGATAATTATATGATAGTTATCTTGAGCTGAACACACAACATTGCATATTATAATTAGGAAAAATAAGGAAGGAAACTATGAACACCAAAGCAGGGTACATAGTATGTTTTTGGCATGAAAAATATCAAAAAAAAGAATAGAACAAAAAGTAATAGGCTGTCATTCAGACGATGATACTGAGCCTTCTTCATCTCTGATTGGATGGTAGGGAATGGAAGGGTTTATAAGAAGCTTTTTAGATGAGAAGCTAAATGTCTTCAAAGAAAAACAAGAAAGTCCAGTTGCCTCTTGAAAAAGCATTTTTGACACTGGATGACTGAGAATCTCCATAGAACATGTTCTGTACAGACATCTGCATACTCGAACCGCAGCCCGATTGGCTAAAGCGCACGGCCACCGGATTGGCTGAGTGCGCGGCACTGATTGGTCGCTGAATCGACCGCGATTGGTTGAGCCGATCGCTGGCGATTCAAACGACCCGATTGGCCGCAGCACTCAGCAGAAAGCCTTTATAAGCCGTGCTTCTTTCCCACTCTCCCCACTTGTGTTTTTACCCCAATAAATGAGCTGAACCAAGTCACTGACTCGCCCTTTGTTCGTATGAGACATACGACACTGGCGACGAGGATGGGATTCTAACAAAATTCCACATCGACGTGGCCCACGGAACCGCAACCGGCAACATGGCCAGCGGCAACGTGCCACCCGCTCCTTTCAACGCGGCTACCGAGGACTGGGAATCTTACATCGACAGATTCCTCATGTTCTTAGAGAGTAGCAATCTCAAGGACGCAAATGGACAGAGGAAGCGAGCCGTTTTTCTCACACACTGCGCCCCAGTCTTCAAAATGGCAAAAGCCCTTGCCAAGCCGATCGATGTGAAGATCATGGACTGGGCCGATCTCGAACCTCTGCTGAGGAACCACTACGCGCCCGCTGTGCCCACCCTCATTCGGCGGCACCGAATTCTATCGCGCGACCAGAAGCCGGGTGAGAGCGTCAGCAAATTTGTGGCTGAACTCAGGGACCTCGGAGGGCTGTGCGGGTTTACCGACTTAGACGAGGCTCTACGGGACCGCGTCGCCCTCGGCCTCCGGGACACCGTCCTGCAAAGCCGGATCATGGCGAAAGGCGACATCGCCTCGCCGATGCCCTCGCAGAAGCCACAGCGGCGGAAGCAACCCGGAGATCAGCGGCCCAACTGAAGCAAACCGCACTGCATGGAACGGGCCGCCGCAGCCGCGACAACCGAAAACCGGACCGACGACAACTACCGGGCGGCCACATCCACGCACCACGGCGACTCGAGTCCCTCCGGATCGGAAGACGGCGAGAAGACGCCCATCGCCTGCAGACGGGACGAGACAGGCGCGAACCACGGAACCGAAAATCGAAGTTCCAGTGTGCCGCTGCTGGGGGGAGCACCCAAGGTCAGAATGCCGCTGACGCGATCTGCCGCCATTGCGACAAACGGGACACATCGCCAAGGTCTGCCGTTTCAAGAGGAACCACAGCCCCGCCACCGAGACACCACCCCGGAGACGCGAAAGTGCCAGGCGCAACAACACCCGCCGAGGAACCGCGATCGGGACGGTGAGAGCCGCTGGAGCCGGGAATCGAGGAGCCGCTGTTTCCACGGGGCCGCCAGCGCGAGGAAACCCACCAAACGGTCATCGCCGGCCATTCCTCCAACTGGGACGGCCGAAAGTCCACGTGAGGTCGAATCGAGGACCGCCCTGCAAAATGGAGGTCGACTCCGGATCGTACCTGTCCATGGTCGCGTGGTGGGAAATTAAGCCACTGGTACCTTCCATGAAGCGGCACGAGCTGGAGAACCAGACGCTCATCCTTAAAGATTACCAGGGGAATCGCATTCCCGTGGTAGGGACCGGGCACTTCAAGGTTACCTTCAAAGGGCGCACCGAGATACTTCCGCTAACCGTCGTCGAACGATACCGCCCCAGCCTCTTGGGACTGCAATGGTTTTGCGCCGCTGGGACTAGAAGTGACCGGCACCAACCACGTCGCCGAGGGCGGACTGGGAGGAACAGCCGTGCGCGAGTTCCAGGAGGTCTTCGACGGCAATCTAGGCACCGGGGCCCCCAATATCCTTCAGCCTAGACCCCACCATTGCTCCCATCCGCCTCAAACCCCAGCGAGTGCCTTTCGCTCTCCGGCCCAAAATCGATGAGCAACTAAACAAGCTCATCGAACAGGGAGTCCTCAAGCCACAGACCATGCCCGATGGGAGACCCCTATAGTCACCCCGATAAAGCCAGACGGGTCTGTGAGAATCTGCGGGACTATAAGGCAACCCTGAACCGCGCACTACAACAAAGCGCCTACCCCGTCCCAGTAGTACAACACCTCTTGCACTCGCTGGGAGGGGGCAGGGTTTCGCCAAACTCGACCTGGCCCAAGCCTATCAGCAATTGCCGGTCGACGAGGAAACCGCCGAGGCGCAGACAATAGTTACCCACCGGGGGCATTCCGTTGCAAGAGGCTCCAATTGAGTCAGCGTAGCCCCGGGGTATTTCAAAGCCTCATGGAAAGACTCCTCCGGGGCATAAAAGGGGTAGTGCCTTACTTCGACGATGTGTTGGTAGCAGGGCTGACCAGAAACAATTAGAGGACCGCCTCACGGAAGTACTGAGGAGATTCCAAAGTGCGGGCTCAAGGTTAAGAGAGAGAAGTGCCAACTGCACACGGCACGAGTCGAGTTCCTGGGGTGCTTACTAGATCGGCATGGAATCCACCCCACCGAGGGCAAAATAAAAGCCGTTAAAGAAGCCCCGAAGCCCCGAAACAAAACGGAATTACAAGCGTTCCTGGGGTTGATTAATTTCTACAATGTTTTCCTGCCCCAAAAGGCGACCGTGGCGGAGCCGTTGCATAGGCTGCTCGACAAGGCAGCCACCTGGACGTGGGGGAGACGAGAAGAGGACGCCTTCAACAGAACCAAGGACCTTCTCACATCAGACGCTGTCCTCATCCAGTACAGCGAGACACTCCCCATCACGGTAACGTGCGACGCATCCCCTTTCGGAGTAGGAGCCGCCCTCAGCCATACCTCGCCGACAGAAAAGAAGCACCCATCGCCTTTTTCTCGAGGACCCTCTCAAAACCCAAACGAAACTACAGCCAATTGGATAAAGAGGCTCTAGCCATCGTTGCGGCCGTAAAGAAATTCCACGAATACCTTTACGGCAGGACTCTCACCATAATCACGGACCACAAACCGCTGCTGGGAATACTGGCAGGAGACCGGGCCACCCCAATCATCCTCTCTCCAAGGATGACAAGGTGGTCCGAATTTCTCGCCGCCTATAATTACCAGCTAATCCACCGCCCGGTAAGACAATTCCGCACGCAGACGCCTCAGCCGCACACCACTGCCAACCCTGGACGCCGACTCCAGCACCAACCACGCCAACCCTGAGCATCGAGACCTTACCCAACCTACCCCTGACCGCGTCAGACATTGCCCTAGCAACCAATAAAGACAAACGTCTGGCGCAGGTCCTGAGATGGGTGGGGAAAGGCTGGCCGGAAAAAGACGGGGACAGCGAGTTCAAAGCTTACCGGAACCGACAAACAGAACTGTCAATACAAAAGGTTGTTTACTGTGGGGGGGACAGGGTCGTAATCCCGGAAAAGTTACAAAAAGAGTCCTGAGCATGCTGCACGAAGGGCACCCCGGCATCGCAGGACAAAAGCCCTGGCCAGAAGCCACGCCTGGTGGCCAGGGATGGACAAGGAGATCAAGCCTGGGTAGCCTCCTGCAAGCAGTGCCAGGAATCAAGACCAAACCCCCAGCCGCCCCAATCCGGGAGTGGGAAACCCCCAGGGGCCATGGTCCCGAATCCACGTAGACTTCGCGGGACCAACCAGAGGACACACCTTCCTGGTAACCGTGAGACGCTTACTCCAACTGGCTGGAGGTAAGCAACATGAAGACAACCACCACAGACTCCGTCATCAGACAACTCAGCAAACTCTTCGCAACCCACGGCCTCCTGATGTCATCGTATCAGACAATGGCCCCCAGTTCACCGCACTACCGCTCGAGAAATTCTTAGCAGAACGAGGATCCGGCATGCACTAACGGCACCGGCGCACCCGGTGGCGAACGGTAGAGCGGAGAAAATGGTTCAATTTACAAAAGACCTTTCAAAAGATCGAAACCGGGGACATACAGGACAAGATTAATCGGATGCTCCTAATTCAACACATAACCCCGAGTACCACAACGAACAAAAGCCCAGCGGAGCTACTAATGGGAAGAAAACTGCGATCCCGCTCGACCGCCTGCACCCCACATACAACCCGGAAAGACCCCTGACTCTACCAGCAAACACAGAACATTCTCACCGGGAGACAAGGTCTCACGCAAAAACCTCACCGGAGACCCCTCTGGGTACCGACAACGATCACCCAAGCAACAGGCCCACTCGTACCGCCTCCAAACAGCTGACGGACGAGCGTGGAAAACGCCACATCGACCAACTGAGATCAAGAGCCACCGCGGGAAACACAACCGACACGCAGACACCAGGTACAGAAGGAAACCAACCAAGAGGGGAGGAAGCCCCCAAAGAACAAAAGAACAAACCCACCCGAAAAGGAACCAGCAGTACTCACCATCTGAAGAACCGGAGAGCGACCCACTCGAAGCCTCACCTGGAAGAAGCAGCCGAGCCAGCTCAACCGACCCGGAAGCCCGAGCGGGAGCAGCCAAGCCAGCTCAACCAGCCCGGAAAAGCCGAGCGGGAGCAGCAGAAGCCAGCAGCTCGACCGACCCGGGGAAGACCAGGAGGGAGCCGCGGCGAGAGGCCTGACTCACCCTTCCAGGTGGTTCCATCAACGAGGCGGAGAGCGACAGGAGTCCCACCCGAACCGGCCGACAAACAGGAGACAACTGACCAGCGCAAGTCAAGTCGGAAAATACGGAGCCCGCCTACTTACGGGACTATGTCACGTGGGGACCAAACCAAGAGGGAAGGGTGTTCTGTACAGACATCTGCATATTCGAAAATCCGCAGCCCGGATTGGCTAAAGCGCACGGCCACGGATTGGCTGAGTGCGCGGCACTGATTGGTCAGTCGCCGGAATCGACCGCGATTGGCTGAGCCGATCGCGGCGATTCAAAAGCGACCCGATTGGCGCAGCACTCAGCAGAAAGCCTTTATAAGCCGTGCTTCTTTCCCACTCTCCCCACTTGTGTTTTTACCCCAATAAATGAGCTGAACCAAGTCACTGACTCGCGTCCTTTGTTCGTATGAGATATACGACAGAACATAGATTCACTTTGGGATGAATACCCTTCAAACATTGTTGGAGTATGAATGGATTTCAAGAAAAATTACAGACTATAGAATCCATTTGCATTTCAGTTTGAGCTAAAGACAACAAAGAATCATCCCCAACAGTCTGCACCTGTGTTCAACTGTGAAGAACACAGGACAGAAAACATCCTACAGAAAACACAGTTCCACAACACAGTCTTTTCAGCAGCTCTCTCTCTTTTTCTCCCTCTCTTTTTCTTTCTTTCTTTCTTTCTTTCTTTCTTTCTTTCTTTCTTTCTTTCTTTCTTTCTTTCTTTCTTTCTTTCCTTCTCTCTCTCTCTCTCTCTCTCTCTCTCTCTCTCTCTCTCTTCCCCATCTCTGTCTCTGTCCCCGGGGGTGGGATGGGGGGAAGGAACCTCTGAACTGGTGTGAGGTGGTGAGAATCTGATGTCCGGAGGCCAATGAGCCATGTTCTGAAGACCAGATGGCTGGTGGGGAGGTGGGGCAATGGGGGTGCAGATGGACTGATACGTGTGGGAGATTGAGGCATTGGAGCTCTTCCTGGGTGTTCCCTGGCCAGCAAGGAAAGGGCATGATCTCCCATCCCCCTTCCCTCAGGAGCTTCTTTTCCTCCTCACCAGAAGCACTCACATGCAAAACGTCCACTGCCCCTCTGGCACCCACCAAGCCTCCTCCTTCCTGCTGGGTGTGTGAGCATTTCTGGTGAGGAGGAAGAGAGGCTTCTGAGGGGAGGGTCGACCCTCCCTCTCACAACATCTTCACCTGAGGGCATTGCTGGCAACCACTTCCTTTGGCTCATGAGGTCCACGCTCTTCCCACTGCTGCTCGGCCTCCTTGATGCGCTGAGGCAGGAGGCAACAGCCATGACATGGGTTTGCTAGGGAGACAGCAGGATTGCCCCACCTCCCCACCACCCACCTGGTCTTCAGCATGTGGCTCATCGTACTGCAGACATCAGATACCCACCACCCAGCACCAGTTTAGAGGTTCTTTTTCCCCCACCCCCACCCCCTTGCAGGCCAGGGAACACCTGGGAAGGTTTCTGATGCTGCAATTTTCCATGCGCTATCCCCCCTCCCCACGTGCATCAGTCCATCCACTGCCAGTATCATCCCTGTAGCAGACACAAGTGTGGCTCACCAAAATTTTCTCATGGACCACCAGTGGGCCGTGGACCACCAGTTGACAACCACTGCTCCTAGTGACCTTAATAGCCCTCTAAATTCTTTGCTGTCTTCAAGGAATATAAATTCTTCCATTCCCCACCATCCATTCTGGGCTGAAGAAGCTTTTTGGATAAGAAGTGAAACGTCTTCAAAGAAAAACAAGGAAGTCCAAATAACCTCTTGAAAAAGCACCTTTGGAGAAAAATTAAAAGTACAGTACTTAACTGTTTCAAAAATGTTCCACTTCCATTTTGTCTCTAGCTATTGGAACACATTCACCTAAACATATTACTAGCAAGATCAATGTGATTTGTCTAGTATTTTTTTTCAAAAGTGCTCCCTCTACACCTTTTACAATCTAAAAAGCCAACTGTGAACTTCACCCAAAAAATATTGAGCACTGCAATCTAAAAAAATGGAGGCCTATGGTTTCATTAGTCTCTTCAGTATTCTCTCTTTGTTCGTAATACAATCAACAACAAAATCTACTTTGAGACAAGCTCACTTTCAGTTTACTAGGTACATATGCCCACCTTTTTTATTCTAAGATTTACGTAAGTAGGTTGCCACTGCCTTCCTCTAAGACGTATTTTCAGTTTCCCAATCTAGTCTGCATTCCTAAGGTATGCTGATTGTCTCCCATCCAAGTTAAACAAAGCTTCAGGATTTTTCTCCTGTTTTTAATCAGCCATGGTCAACTAAGTCTTTTGAAACTGGGAAAACATATCGAACTTGGACATGCTGACAAAAGTATAGTTCTGTATTTCATTTTCAAATATTGTTCTTTACATCTATTTTAGAGATGGAAATAGAGAAAACAGTATATAGAATGCCTATGCAATAGAGGCTAAAATTATAGGAAAATATGTGTATGTTTCAGACAATTTTTTTCTTTCATATTTGCATCCTAATTTAACTCTATTTTCAAGAGGATCTGGAAATGAAAAGAATAATGTGTATCTGTCCAAACTCTAATTCTCAGATTAGAGTTTGAACAACCAACATTGGTGAAGGAAGTAGGGGGAAGGAACAATGCAAATTATATTTGAAATTTATAAAATGGAAAAAACCTAAATACTATATCTAGTGGTATATATAAGAAGCAAAAGCAATATATTAAAACATATCCCATTAAATCTGATGTATATTGGCAATTTTTAAAATTAATATTACCAACTCATTCAAACATGAAATCTGAATAGGTTTTCAATGCTAATTTAAGACAAAAATTAATTAGATACACATATACAAAGTTATGAAATAAAAAATATTTAAAGTCTTTTTATCATACACACTTTAACCTGGGGAAAAATACTTGGATATCGTATTACTTTATTCAACAGAAGAGACTATTCAGAAGGTAGCATAGATTTGTCAACTCTCCTGTGTCCTTAGCCACAAAGATTTGCACCAAGTTCTTGAAATCACAAAGCAAAAAACTTTACAATTTGAGCTATAAAATCAGCCAGCCAGACCAGAACTAAAATCCTGAGAAATATATTTACTGAGTTTAAGAAGATAACCTCCTTAAAAGGAAGATTACAGGGGGGGTTATAAATAGGCAAACAAAAATATGTACACTTTCCAATTTTCTACTAAAACCAATCCGGAATATATTTTCCCTGATATATATCTCTGAGTTTGCACTCCAAAATGTAGAAGGGCTAGGGCGCAACAACAACTCTTAATACTAACTGAATTAATGACCACTAATTGAAATTAATCATCTGTAAAACAAGGCAGCCAGTTTGTAAAATTAATTGATCTACCGTTTACATAAACATACAATTTTCTCACACATAAATTATCATCTTTCACACACTGCTTGCAAAACTGTGGCTCAACAAGCCTGACTCTCTGCATGCTTACTCTGCATGTAAACTGGAGTGGAAAAAAGTGAAGTAGTATTTTTCATATTGAACAGTATTTCCTTTTATTTGTAAAAAAAACAAAGAATGAAAAATTTGATCATGAATGCCTTGTGCTAAGCTGCAAGTACAAGGAATATTATGTGTGTGTGAATGAATACATGCCATCAATTCAGACAGATTCTCTCCAAGATGTCTGTCCTCAACCTGATCTTTTAACTCTCTTAATGATGGATAGTTGCTTTTGCAATCAAGTCTATCCACCTTGGTATTGGTTGTCCTCTTCTTGTCTTTCCTTCTACTTTTTCAGTGTCATGAATCTCTCAAAAATTACTTTTTGAATAATGTGCCCATAATATACAGTAGTAGCCTCAAGATGGCCATTTGTTTCTCAAGCAAGAACACTGGATTTATTTGTTCTATAATAGATCAGTTTGTTTTCCTGGCTATAGTCATCTTAGGAGTGCTCTCCAACATCAGAGTTCAAACATCAGTATTCTCCATCTTTGAAGTTCAACTTTTACATTCATAAAGTGTCACAGGCAAAACCAGTGTTCATACAATTCTCATCTTTGCTGCATAATCACATTGTGACATCCGAATAATGTTTTCAGGGCTTTCATTGATATCCACCACAGTGATAGTCTGTGGCAGAATAAGAGAATTGGAAGGGACATTGGAGGTCTTCTAGTCCAACCCCCTGCTTAGTTCTATTTTGATCGATCTCTTCTTGAAAACTTCCAGTGTTGGAGCATTCACAACTTCTGGAGGCAAGTCATTCTACCTATTATTGTTCTAATTGTCAGGAAATATCTTCTTAGTTCTAGGTTGCTTCTCTCCTTGATTAATTTCCATCCATTACTTCTTGTCTTGCCCTCAGGTGCTTTGGAGTATAGGTTGGCTCCCTCTTCTTTATGGCAACCCCTTAACTAAAATTGCTATCATGTCACTCCTAGTCTTTCTTTTCGTTAAACTAGGCATACCCAATTCCAGCAACCATTCTTTATTTATTTCAGCCTCCAGTCCTCTAATCATCTTTGTTGCTCTTCTCTTTACTCTTTCTAGAGTCTCAATATAATTTTTTACACAATGGCAACCAAAATTTGATGCAGTATTCCAAATATGTTCTTATCAAGCCATTATAGTATGATATTAACACTTCATGTGATCTTGATTCTATCCCTCTGTTAATGCAGCCTAGGACCGTGTTGGCTTTTTTGGCACTGCAGCATACTGCTGGCTCAAATTTAAGTGATTATCCACTAGGACTCCATGATTCCTCTCACAATACTACTATAGAGCAAGGTACCACCTAGATCACTTGTGCATTTGGTTTTTCTGAACTAAGTGCAGAACCTCACTTTTTTTCACCATTGAATTTCATTTTGTTAGATATTACCAAATGATCAAGTCTGTTAAGATCCTTCTGTATATTAAGCCTATCTTCTGGAATGTTGACTATTCCTGCCAACTTGATGTCATCTTCAAATTTGATGAGTTCCCCATTTATTCTCTCACCTATGGCATATTTCCTGACAGCTAGCTTTATGGTTGATCCTTGATTCTAAAAGGCAAAGCTATCCCATTCTTCATTGTCCATTCTAAAGTTGGTTGCTGTGTCTGTTGTAATTACTTTGGTCTTAATATTTAATCTTAGTCCCTTTTTTTCACTGTGCTCTTTAACTTTCAATACTAGAGATTGCAAAGCATCTGCATTTTCATCTATAAGAGTAATTGCTTCAGCATTGTGCAATTGTTTGTCTAGTTATTAAACAGACATATATGACCAGATGCATGACTCAGGTTGATTAACAATCAACATAGTGCAAATAGCTACCATGTTTCTCACAAAATAAGGCCAGGCCTTGGTTTTTTTTGAGCCTCCCCAAAATGGCTAGGACATCTTTTCGGGAGTGAATTAATTCCCCCGCCCCCCCCGCGCACCAGTGCCGTCTCCAACAACAGCATCTGAGTCACTCCCACTTTCCCCCATCCTCATAACAACAGGAAAAAAAGATTTTGAGGTACCTGGGAGTGCCGCGCACTGCATTTTGGTTTAATCCCGAGTGGCTGGGTGGGCATGAGAAGAGCTGAGCGAGCATCTCTGCTGCTGCTACCTTTGGTGCTCCAGCCTCGGGCTCTGCAAGTTTGCAAAAGTCCCGGTGCACAGCCTGTTCCTGCATTCCAAGCACCCAGGCTGAACTGCAACTGTCCCTCTCTCACCAGCGCCATCTCCAATAACAGCGGCAGCAGTGGCGGGAACCATGGAAGTCACAGAGGCAGCTCCCCCACCCGAGAAGCGGCTGAAATGTTTCCATGATTCCCGCCGCTGCTGCCGCTGTTGTTGGAGATGGCGCTGGCAAGAGAGGGACAGCTGCAGCTCGGCCTGGGCAGGGGCCATGACATAGAAATCACCTTTCCAGGTCTGAATAGATGGCTTTGCTTAATGGAAGAGTGAGTCTGCCCTCTCCACCCCTGAATAAACAGAAGTAATTGGAGACAAGTAATTCTCCAATAACCCAGTCTTATGCCATAAGGTCACTGGAGGCGATGAACACCTTGAACTGCATCCAGATGGCCATTGGAACTTCTGAATCAGTAAAGTTTACAGAGAAGTATTCTATGGCTAAATGAAGCCGCACTGAATTCTACTGCATTCTGCATCAGTTGCAACTTCCAAGCAGTCTTTCAACAGGCCTACATACAGTACATTGCAGTACTCCAAATAGGAAATACAGATAGTCCTTAACTTCAACCATTCATTTAGTGACTGTGAAGTTACAACAGCACTGAAAAAAAGTGACTTATGATCATTTCCCACATTTACAATCATTTCAGCAACTCCATGGTCATGTAATCAAAATTCAGACACTTGGCAACTGACGCGTATTTATGACGGTTGCAGTGTCCCAGTTGTCCTGACAAATTACAAATTAAGTCCATGGGGAAGCCATCTTGATTAACTTAACAACTGCAGTGATTCATTGAATAACCATGTCAATAAAAGTCATAAAATGGGGCAAAATTCACTAAACAACTGTCTCACATAGCAATAGAAACTTGGGCTCAATTGTGGTCATAAGTGAAGGGCTACCTGTAGAAAGACTTTGTAGCCCAGGGACAGATAAAACTAATGCACAACATGGAGAGGAGCAAAGGTCCAATAGACCTAGTTACTGTTACTATTCTGTAGATGTGTGTTGCTAGTTCTATAACCACCAGACAAATTGTTTTTTTCTGCTGCTTCTGCTACAAGGGATTTTACACGGCTGAACTTTGTATTATCTTTATTTGTTGAGGAGGGGGAATTTACTTATTTCCTATACTATTTGGGATAGTCCATGTGCCATTTCAGGTTGCTGTCTATAATAACTTCAGCATTAATTTTTTCTTCACTTGCTCCAGTGTTGATGTTCTCTTGCAGCACTAATCAAGATCAGACTTCGTTTGTTATAATTATCTTCCATTTTGTCCCATAACCTTTTGCATACCTGTCAGCCAGACTATTCCTTGATATTAATTTCAGCTCTTTTTTTAAGAAGAGTAGTAACCCAAGTTTAGAAATGGTTTGACTGCTGAGTATAGAGGAACATTTGCACTTAGCTGAAGTATCAGGAGCATTTTCTTCCACTTCCTCCAATGCACCTGTCCAATTCAGGAACTTTTTAATCAAACCAGCTGACAAGTGGCTAAATCCTGTATCCATCAATACCAAGAACCTAATTATGCTTGCCAATCCCTGCCTTCCCTATATTAAGAAGATGGGTGAATGTTGGTGGACCCATCTATACTTTTCTTTAATTTGGTTTTCTATAGGAATATAACAGTGCCTACTGATAGCCTCATTACCAATAATTTATTCTGCCATATTTTTCTGTCGGTTCAAGAAATAGAAGATAACATCTTATTTAGCAATTAGTGGGGGAAACTGTATTGTATCCAGCTTTCAAAAATCACTGTCATGGCTGTATCTTATTCTAGCTCTTTGTTTCCAGCTATACACATGTTTACACTCTCTTTTAAAAAAAAAAAAAGATTTAGGATTGGTTTTTTATATTTTTCAGACAACAACCTATCCAATGCTTTTTCTCTAAACTATTTGCAGAGTACAGAGAAGATGGTGTGAAATGGTTTGGGTTTCCTGCCTTAGCAGAGGGTTGGACTAGAAGACCTCCAAGGTCCCTTCCAACTTTGTTATTCTGTTATTTCTTCATAATAAATAGGTTTTGCTGATATTCATCTGTATCCACATCCTTGTACAGGGATACCTATATTATAGCAGTTCAACAAGTTCACAGTATGCAGGGGTGGGATTCTACTGGTTCGCACCTATTCGCTAGAACTGGTTGATAACATTCTAAGCAGTTCAGAGAACCGGTTGTTAGAAGAAATTACTGGCCTAATCCTGTAAGGAAGACAGGAAGGAAACATTGTGGTGTTGCTTACAGAAACTGTCTCTCTGTTAACCCTTAATACATTCTTGGCAGGACTAGACTTTCTGTCTCAGGAACTTCTCTAGAGTTTTTTTCCCCTCCTTTGCTGGTACTTTGCTTGTGTGGAGTGGCCATTCAAAGTTACAGTGGCACTGAAAAAAGTGTCTTATGACTGTTTTTCACACTTACAACTGTTGCAGCATCCCACAGTCATGAGAGGCCAGGCGAAGAGATGCGTGCCTTGATGTGAGTGATGTTGAGTAGACACCCAGCCAGTCACATGACCACCAAGCCATGCCCACCAACTAAGCCACGCCCACAGAACCGATTGTTAAAAAAAATGAATCCCATCCCTGACAGTATGCCTTTTCTCATCTCCAAAATCTCTCCCTTGACTATACTTCTGAGTTCCATCGGGGCATCTCTTATCATCCAACATAATTTTGAATGCGATATGTGTTATGAAGTTCCATAAAACAAGACAGAGTGACTGATAGATCTATTTCTAGTTCCAAGTCATAGAAGAACAACACTTATACATCTGCGTGTTTGAAATATGTATTTATTCTTGGACTTCATGCCTCCTCCTTCATGCCTCCTCTTCTCCTCCTTCTTATGAGAATTGCAAAGAGAAGACACATCAGTCATCCACCCTCGATTATCACCTCCACATCAGATGTGAAACATCTTTAAGCACAGAATGGGTTTTTTTATTGTTTCTAACAAATTGATTCTACGGACAACAAATTCGCAGATGAAGTGTAGTAATGAAAACTTTCTGAATGTAATGTCCCAGACATGTTAAGTTGTAGCTCTAGTTCCTCTTTCTCTGCTAGCTTTTTGCCATGCTAACTAATTATGAAATTCAACCCATCTGATTTAATATAGGAGATGCTATAATGAAATATCATTTTAATCTCTATTCAGATGACCAATTTATATTCTGTGGTAATCCTAATTTGAAAATTGCAAATAAATCTCATTTTCTTAAAGTCATCATCAAGCAAAGGTATTGATACAGATTACCCAATATTATTTTAGATAATATTATTGCTAATCATGTTTTAAAATAAGTTATCACAATGCTCCAAACTGCAATAAATTGAAATATTTATTGGTTTCACAATCTGGGTCCATCTATATTACCAGCAGATAAATATTGTTTATTTTCAATAAACTTGAAAGAAAAAGCTATCATTATAAGGAATGGTATTCTATTATATTTATTCAACGAAAGAGTTCGTGATAAGCTTATTGGGCACTTCAGAGGGTGAATTTTAAAAGTTTGGCTTGCCAACTTCTTTATGCTGGAAGTGTAGAAGGACTTGTATTATATAGATCTCTCCCATTATTATTCACTTTGAGTTAATATGGTATCACAAAATTCAGTAAGATTAGAAGATGTGGATATACCAAAGATTTAGAAATTGTTGCAACACAAAGAACTATGTAGTTGGCAAGCAAATACAGATAATTATGTTATTAGAAAGTCAGTATGACTATAGGATTTTAATTTTGTTGTGATATGTGTAGATTTTCCATCTTTCTCCAGAAACTGGAAAGTGAGTGAACAAGTTGCAGAAAATATGTAACCACTGAGAATTTTATGTTCTGTGATTTTGTTTGATTTGTGTTTGTAAACATTCCATATTATGATAGTGAATTCTGCTGTTTAATTATGCATTGTTATCTATTTTTACTGTCTTTCTATTATGCTTCATGGGAGAACCAAGATTCTAATGTTATCCAAGATAAAGAAAATGTTTTAAAAACTATCTTCTATTCTTTAAAAAAAATTGTAAATTTTCTTATGAATTATGTGTTATTGAGCTGTTTTTAAATTCTAGAAAACACATAGATTTTCTCCAGAATAATCTATCCTTAACCTGTAGTTTCAAGTCTCCCAACAATGCAGTCATCACCACTGTAACTGAATTATCCTTTCCTTCCACCTCTCCCAACAATACAGCCTTTTCCAGAGAACTGAGTGTTTGCATAAGGTGTCCAAAAACTTTCTTCTAGGAAATTGCTTTTATTTCCTAATCTTTTGGAAGCCCGCCTTTTGCATTTTTGCAGTACTATATTATTATTTGGAGATGTTGATATCTCCAAAAATTTATGTGATCACATTAGCAATGTGTAAGAAATACTGTAACTACAATATTGGATGCACTATTTGAAATCTCTTTTTTAATTATTCCTAACATATTTGCTCTGAAAGTTCTGAATTATCTATTAGTATTTTTACTGAACTCTACAACCTAATCCCAAGGTTTTCTTACTCCCACTCAGTTATAACTAACTCAGACTTCATAATGTATGTGAAGGGAAGACATTTTGGCTCAAGGCAGTTATCTATATTGAACTGCTTTTCAAATGTTTATGTATTTAATTTGAAAATGAGATATATTTGCCTTCTATTTTTATTATTTCTTCAGTGATTGGTGTCATCTGAACAGTTGGCAATTTCACCACTCGCTACTCTAGTTTTGGAGAGAATATAGATTTGAAATTCGGAATCTTGCCATTCAAATAACATGAACTCATATCATTCCATGGTATTTGTATAGTCCAAAATAGATTTATTGCTTGAATCAAATTGTCAAAATATTTTCAATGCATAGATATATTGGGAATACAGATGAAAGTCTGTACATTGGCAGCAGAAATTAATTGAGATGAAGAAGTTGGTAGATTACAAGAAAGACTATAGAATGAAAAAGAGTTTGTGGTTTAGCTTTCACAGACAGTTGTTGATCCTGATGATTACAGGTTTGTGATCAATAATGGAGGATCCTCAGGGAATAAATACCAATCCTTACCCAATCCTTGGTGACCTACTTTTTATTTGCTTCATTACAGGGATTGCCTATTTTCTCCACTTCCTATTATTTAACTGATTATTGATTGATAAATTACAATATCTTTTTCTGTAGCTTTTAAGTTGACCCAAGTCCTTCTGATGAACAAGTCTTCTACATTAGCTTAATTCTATGTCCAGACTTTTCAATTATTTCTGTTCTAAATTCTGCCAAAGAGTAATTTACTTGAAGCTTACTGTACACGCAAATGTACATGAAAATAAATGCTTTTAAGTTCAATAAACTTTACTTCCTAGCAAGAGGATTTAGACACAATGTTCTCAAAAGGCCAATTACTCCTATTTAATAAATTATGGTTAGTGCTACAATATAGTATTGAGCTTTACCTTAATTTATTTTACATTAAGAAACAATGCCAACAACTGAAGAAGGAAGTGAACAATAGCTACAGGCAAGATCCAAAGCTGTGGTTAAAAGTATATGAAGAAAAACAGATTTGAGCTAATGACACCAAAATTCTTAACTATAATACATGGTGACAGATTTACTGTGCTTCTCAGTGGTGTTATAAATAAAAAAATTCAAACAAAATTTTCTTTAAACATTTTTAAAAATAGATGAACCCAGTATTGTTTTTATGAAAAATATTAGTGATATTGAGTGTCCCATCTTTAGAGAGGAGAATGATTCTGACTGTTCCCTGAATAGCTTCCATATCTCCCTGATAATCAGTGGCTTTCTAAATAATAATTTCCTAGAAACAGACCCAGCACCTCTGGATAGTCTGTGCCCGTGATGGCGAACCTATTGCACGCGTGCGACAGGTGGCATGTGGAGCCATTTGTGCAGGCACGCAAGCCCCAAGCAAACTTACCTCAGGTAAGGTATGCATGCGCCTCTCAGGTGATTTTCTGGCCTTTTTCATCCTCCCAGAGCTTGAGCCTCTGCAGTCTTTGGAGGCCGAAAAATAGGCCCGTTTCATCACTTTCTGTCACTTCCTGTATTTTGGAGGTGCAGTGCAGGTAGGGCAGTGGGGGGAATTGCGTGCATATCCGCAGGGGACATGGGGAGCTGTGTGCATTACCTTTTGGGTGCTGGCATGAGAGTGTGCCCATACAAACACGCATGCAATTTTTGGCACAGGAGCCCAAAAAGTTTAACCACCACTGGTCTAGGCACTATCTGGATTTCAAAATGAAAACATACAATTTTAACACCAGAAAAAATTAATTTCTAGAATGTTCCAATGACAATCCAATTCTCCATAAATATTTTTTGTAAAAAACCATATTATTGAAAATGATGAAGAATACTAATAAAAGTGATGTTGGAATAATTTTCTTTTGTTTATCCATTTTCTGGAAGATTCACTGTAATTAGAAAATAACACTTGTAAGACACAATATTCTTCATTTCAGAATTGTAGGACCAAATGAGAAGGTTCATTTCAAAACTGCCTGGAGATATTCAATCACAGCAACAAAAAATGTGTTGATAACATAAAAATGTGAAACATTTGCCCTGGAAAGGCATTTAATTATAACAAGGATAGAACCAGATTGAGATTAATTAGAGGATTGAATTAATATGCACATTTTTCTAAAAAAATAAAAAGCTGGGAAGAATCCTCTGTTGCCTTGAGAGCATAGGATATTAATAGGGGAAATTAACCATAGTATAAATCAGGGCAACCTTGGCAATTTTATCACTTCTGGACTTCAACTCCTAGAATTCCTCTGCCAGCACATGTATCATGAGTTTTCCCCCTTTGCTAAATCGGGCATGGGCATGGCCAGCATGTGATGCATCCAGAACATGGCCCACGAGTTTGACAGCCCTGCCATAGACCATGGCTCATCATGCTTCCCTGTCTCCACTGTCTTTTAGAGCTTGTCCAAATTCATATTTATTGAACTGATGACACTATCTAAGAATCTCATCCTCTGCCATTCCCTCTCCTTTTGCCATCAATCTTTCCCAACATTCATCTTTTCCAATGAGTCATCTCTTTTCATTAGGTGCCAAAATGTTTGACCTTCAGCTTCAGTATTTGTCCTTCCAAAAGAACAGTCAGGGTTGATTCCCTCCTAATCTAGATTATAGCATAGCATTTCATTATTATCTGTGATAATTTAAACTGTATTAAAAGCCTGTGCCGTTCATTTGGCTACAACCTTACAATACAAATAATTGAATTTTTAATTAAAAGAAATTTGAAATATTAACATTTATTCCAACCTTTATCTATGAACCGATGCAGATTAATATTACACCTTTAGTACAGGGAGAATAAATTTGGACTCTAATCATGATAATACCATGTGTTTATCTCAACAGGCAACATCCAGCTCCAGAATCTATAAGATTTTTTTCAAAATTATACTTGAATTCATAACATGATCATTTACATTTAAATAATGACTGCTCAATTTTAATTTTTAAAAATAAAAATATCCTTTTCTAATGTGCTAATTTTCAATTTTCCTTATCAGTTCTGTCTACCTTGCACAAACCCAGAATTTTAGATGAATTTGAGATAGAAACACATTATTTTATCTGAAATTCATAAGCAGAATAACACATACAGTACATAGATTTTATTCTGATTACCCAAAAGGATACAGTATAAGGCTTAAGTCATTTCAGATGGTAAGGACCCTGCTAAATACAGTAGCAGAGGGGCCTCAAGGCAAATGTATCATTTCACAGTCAGCCAATCTGCCAATGATGGAATTCAACAGGTTTAGGTTGTTTTATGAAATATAGACATGTATTCTTAATTGCTAGGAGGAAAAAAAAGTTAGCTGAGCAGATGTGTTTTCTCGGACCAAATGTTGGTAGAACTACAAAATAGAGAGAACAGATGTTTACCTCAAACATCTTCTGGAGATTCATGTCCTCCTTGCCAGGAGCTGTATTAATTTTGAGAATGTGAATGCTAATTCTATACCTTACTCAAGATGCAAGAGTCTTATTCAAGTTCTGCCTGTGCAGCTGTATTTTTAAGAACACTGTTGTCTTTTAAAGTTTTTATCAGGATCCTCCTACCTTGCTCCTCCATATGTTGTAAAAACTGCAACCTGATTTAAAAAGAAAGCAATATCATTAAGCTATAACCACAGAGAATATGGCAGGAGATACAAAGGATATAGAGCAGGAAGGTAGGATGACTTCCTTGCGATATTAGTAGACTACCATATAAAACAGGTTTTTAGTATGGTTAGTCATAGAGCCAATCAGATGTTTATACTGAATTTGGCATTTATATCTTCCTTGTTGAGTCCTTCCCAAAGATCTGGGATAGGCAGATGTGGATGTTTGATGGAGTTAAAAGTTTTGTCACAGGATGTAAGATGTACCAAGCAAAGCTGCCTTTTGCAATTGACTGGTGGTGATTTTGTCAATGCCAACTGTGTTCAAGGGATGCTCCAGTTATTTGGGGATTGCACCTAAGGAGCCTATTACTATTGATACCACTTTTCTTTTAACATAATTGTTCCACTTCTATTTGCTTTTGTATTTTTATTTTAATAAAATTGATGAAATCACACCAAACATGCTTGAAAACACTTTTATTTTCAATACCCTCTGATCTAAAAAATATTTTAAAATAAGAGTGGGCACCTTCCAGCCACAAAGATTGGCACCACAGTCAAATAACCTATTGGAGTCCACTGGAACTGGGTGGTTTATAAATTCAAATAAATAAATAAAACCCCTGAATGGCTACCTGAGATCTTGATATTTCATCATGAGAAGGTCACTCACCATGTAGGAGAAATACCAAAACTACTCATTTTCAAAATAGTATCTATGTAATCAGTTGTGCAGGTGTCTATTATATGCATTATAAAACGGAAATAAAATGTTCCAAAATAGAGGATACTTTCACATAGAACTTTGGCATTCTTCCCACATTTGAGCCATATTCCTCTGTTGTCATATTCCTCCCTGGACAGCCAAAACAATTTACTTTGGTGAGAGGTAGTTCAGCACAAATTGTAGAACTTCTATTTTGTAATTTATAAGACCAGAGCTGCAGGTTATGGGGGTAGATCATCATCTCTTTTGTGGAAATTTCTTCCACATGTAGCCTGAACTTAAAACTCTCTAGCAGATTTGACACTTTTCTCAGTCCTTTCAATTGTTTCTAGTGAATTTATAATTTTTGTTGAGGATAAAAATAATCACCCATTGTGCACAAGTTTTCTTCCACAGCATCTGACTCAAGCAAGCCATTGGCCTTCCCTATCAAACGCCTGAAGCTGATTTTTTTTGCAAAATGATAGACAATTGCATAAAATTTTGGGGGAAGAAAGCTTCTAGTTTTGAGAGTGGGTGTCCGGCATTGAGAAAGAAAAAGTTTTTTGTTTATTTAACTTCTGTGATAGCTCAGGGGGAAGAAACCAGATTATTAATTTTGAAGTTTCCTATTATCAGTCGAAAGAGTATTGATGGGTTAAGGGTGCCTACCATCAACATTTCAAGTTTGGCAGAATTAAAGATACCCAATTTCAAAAGTTCTGGAGATGCCCAGTGATTTCTTAAACATTCTGTCATTTTGCACATGATACCTGCTGATTAGGAAGTATCAGCTGATGCAAGCCCTATTCCTAAATCTTTTCTGATCTTACACTGTTTCTACTTTTTCATGCAGCTTGTTCAATGGCTTATTGAATGTTTTCCTGGAGTTTTACACTGTGTAAGATGCTACTTCTCACTCAGCAGGTAGTGTTTCATATCAGGTACTTTGCTTATAACAAGTGGGTTCATTAAAAGTAGGAACAAACTTTTCACTTGAAAATGTATACATACTTGTTTTTATGATGCTAACATTTCATAGATACGAAAGCATACCATAATTGTGTTTTCCTAAATCTCTGAGCAACTTATATATAAAAATATGAAGGCACAGAAATGTATACCTGGGTTTAACTGCCACTTGAAGGTGGTCAAGTAAGGTTGATGATGTTTTGCAATGTTTGAGCTTTTTATGAAAAGACAGGTAGATCATAAATGGAAGCATAGGTTAAATGGTCCAACATATCATCACAGCCCACAAGGTCAGTAGTGTCATTTTGACTGTACAGAGAGTAAGATTTAGGGTCCCTTCAACAGAATGAGAAAGATTTGAAAACATGGTAGAAATTGATTTCTGCATTGTCAAGAAAATATATTTTGCCTTTAAAACTGAGGATTCCCAACAATCTATTAAATCCAGAGTCTAACATCTCCTACTGTATTTTCACTAGACAGTGCAACTGGCACCCCAAAGTTTTATAGTGTTTACTTTAGGGGCCAGATCTTTGGGGTTTTTTTTAATTTAAAGCATTTGCTATTTCTTTTCACATACACACACATGTCGATTGCTGTACACACCAATCAGGGTTGCTTATTGTGAAATGGGCAGCCATCTAAATATGAGAAATAAATAAACAAACAAACAAAATCAAGTTTTGTTGTATTAAGCTTAACTAGGCACAGGAATATGAGTGCTTTCCTTTAGACGATTTTCAAGTATCCAGCCCAGCCTTTTTCAATCTGATGCCTTTCAAATGTTGCTGAACTTTCAATGGTGCCTACTGACTACAGAAGAGTGGAGACATGGTTCTTTTTATCACATAGCCAGTAATTTCCTTGACACTTGGCAATTATTAAGGTTGCTGCCATCTCTTATTAAAATAGCCAAACTTGCAAGAATATATAAACACTTTGACTTATTTAATAGGCTTTTTGGGTGCTCTGTTGTTTATAAATCAACCTCTAATTTTCTAGTTATTTAATACCATATCTAGAATAAATGTGGCAGTCACTCATAGCTGTGGAGGTACCAACAGGCTTCTTCTTTAGAAAAAAAAATATATTACTGATATCCTAAGATATCAATCTAAGGCCTTTCCCACTGCTGAGCTGAAATACAGATCCACCAGGTTTGAGCTGCAGACAATAATACAATATTCGTCTTGCTATCCTTACTGCTAACTAGGGGAGGGAAGACCCAGTACTGATTAGGATGATTTAACCCTGTCTCATAGAAGACAACATCATGCAGCATGGAACAAAAACACTTTTCCAGGGTAAGTCTGAGCCATGGTTAGATACAAACTAGCAAAGAATCTTAGCTGAACAGTGATTCAGTATTCTGCACCATTTGCTGGGAATTTCTGGGAGTTATAGTTCTGTAAGATCTGAAGAATATCAAGAAAGGAACTCTGTAACTGAGGCAGGAGGATTACCAATTCAATATTGTTTGAGTCCTGTGAACTTTATGTATAGAAAAATTGAGCTATATAAATACCATCCTAAAGCTGACAGAGTTCTTTGAGTTTAAAACAGCATCATCTTTCTCTTCTTTATAAATAAGATTACAATTTCTTTATCAGATATGCTTTTCATTTGAAAAATGCAAGGTTGTGAACAAGTTTCCCACCTCTTTATCTTCACAATAGTTTTGTGGTGTTGCTGAATTAAGGTCCATTGATGGATTAAGATTGATGGATTAGTAGGCTTTGTGGCTCAGTAAAGATTGTGATCCAGCTCTTGCTAATTTTAATCCATCTCTGTAATAAATCTAGAAGATCCTTTAAAAATGCTCCACTTCTTGTATGACTATCAGAGCCAATAATTTCACTACTTTTTTTTTCCACATGTGTTTGAATGAATGGAGACATTATATACCTGTCCCTTTAAGATGCAACAGTTGAATTAAGAGTACAATATTTGACTTTTGTTTAAACTTTACTAAGTAGACCACACACCCTAAGATGTAGGAATCTTTATTTTCTCTCTGTAACCCTCATTATTTTGTGACCTTCCTGTTTAAATGAATCACCCAACAAAAGAAAACTGGAAGGAAAGCAAGTGTTGTGTGACAGCACTGAAATATCAATTCACTTCTAATATATATTGCAATTTGTACCTACTTTTCACAGAGTGGGTATTTTCAGTTATTTGTTAAAAGAATCTGCCTATCAGAAATTTTCCTAAAGATCTTAGTTCACTTAGCAAGTTCCACCCATGTTGCACCCCCAGCATCTTGACTTTGACACATTTCCTACTGGAAGGTAAATCACAATAGCTTTTGTTCAAAATAATCTCAGCAGAAGTTTTCCATCTCAGCTTTAAAACATTTTGCTGCTGTGACAAAGGTTCTTTTTTCCAGAGATTAAATTTACCCTTTTTTGAAGGTTTAAATTTAAATGTTTCTGAAGATTCTCAATCATCCAGGTCATTGTTATCCCAGTCATCTGATAAATTTTTATTATGTTCTGACCAGCTAACTTGCTTTTTCCAAAAGGCAACTGGACTTTTCCCAACTGGACTTTCTGGGGGGGTGTTCTTTGAAAACTTTGCTTTTCATTCAAAAAACTTATTCGGTTCTGACTGTCTAGTGAGGAAATGAAATTTAAATCTTTCTTTACTACTTGCCATTTAGCCTATCCAAGGTTCAAATAAATAAATAAAACAAATGCCATACTAAAGCTTCTCAATATTTCAGACTGTGGTTGAAAAGGCTGGCTCAAAGCATATAAAGACATTCACATAAACCTTTTGCAAATTTCTTAAATCAGTTGAAACTTTTTCCAGGATAATGAGACTTTGGAGTCTGAAAGAGGAAAGAAAATTAATTATGATAATCTGCGATATGGAAATTATATCTTATGGGAAAAAAACTCAGGGACCTGAGCACAGCTTATCTTGAGAAAGAAAGTTGATGAAAATATAACAATAATTTCCAGATGTCCGGGGGGGAGAGGCTGAAAGAAGTAGGTCCTATTTGGTGTCATCCATAAATTCAGAGTCTTTAGTTATAGAAAGGCAAATTCCAAATGAATATGATGGCGGAAAATCTTCCTAATGAGAGAAGCTCTATAGCAGAAGAAAAGTTGTCCTCATAACACAGTTGACTCCCTTTGCAGAACCACTTCAGAAGATTAGGGTTTATTCATTCTCTGACACTCTGTAAACCAGGAATCATTTCAAATTCCTCTTAGTCTCTAAATTAAGGTCTTCCTAGCATTCAGTGTTTGAGTTATGATCCTTTCACTCAGCTGTAGAGCCAACTTGTTTTGATGTATGGTGCTGAACAGTAAATATGGAGTGGTGAGAAACTTGGAAAGTGGTACAGAAAGGTCTTTCTTCACAGAACTATTGCCTTTGAGAATTCTTTTTCAATTTCTCCAAAAAGTTACAAAAGCAATCAGCTGGCTCTACCTGAAGATAGGATATGTTAAATGGTGATAATTATCACTCAAATCATAACCAAATTCAGGATTTGGAAAATTAAACTAAAACTAAAACCAAATTAACTATATTAGAAGATATATACAGGTAGTCCTTGACTTACAATCATTTGTTTAGGACCATTTGAAGTTATAACAGCACTGAAAAACGTGACTTATTATAACCATTTTTTCACACTTATGATTGATTCAGTGTCCTCATGGCCATTTGATCAAAATTCAGAACATGGGTTATATTTTCGATGGCTGTACAATGTTCTGTGGTCATGTGATCATTTTTTTCTGCCTTCTGACAAGCAAAGTTATTTGGGAACCCATATTCACTTAACAACCATCTTACTAATTTAACAAGTGCAGTGATTAAGTTAACTGTGGGAAGAAAGCTCATAAAAGGAGTCACTTAGTCACTTCGTGACTATTTTGCTCATAAAAGGAAAGAAAGCTCATAAAAGGAGTCAATAGTCACTTAGTGACTATTTTGCTCAGCAATGGAAATTTGGGGTTCAATTGTGATCATAAGATAAGGACTACCTGTAATGTTTATAATTGATATAGCAGAATTAGGGAGAAAAGCAAGATAATCACAAGAGTTCTAAAGGACATCACATGCTGCTCCTAGAGTGTGTGAGCCCTGTGAAAATAACTATTTATAGATATATGAAACAAAAACTAAATAAAAATAAGCTTAGTCCCAGAACAATTTTTTTTCTACTCTATTTAGCATTCAGCAAATCTTATAACACTGCATATAGGCCTCTTCAGATAATAATTTCCAAACTAGAAGAATGATCCAGATTTGGATGAATGAGCTGATCTGTAATTCTCTATTAAAGGAGACAAAGTGTATTTTTAAGAATTTTGCTGAATACTGCAAAAGGTCTCACAAGTGTAACATCTTGAAGAGTTCTTTAATACTTGCCCTCTCATAGACTATTGCCTATGGAATAATCTGGCAATTATTTTAAGAAGAAGTATGGGGAAAATGCTAGATTAAAAATGATACTTTTAAAAGAAAAATTCTAATTCTAAGCAGCGTGACTCATCATGTGAGATTTGATAAATAGTTTAGAGTTACAATAACAATCCTGTTCATGTTGGAGGCACCATTTAAGGCACTTCTGGGTTGAAAAGATTAGCTGATGACATCACCATGGACCAGGGGGATGCCCTTGGGAGCTCCTTTCATGTCCTCATAAAGGAGCTGGAAAAATGATGGTAGCTTGCCACACAACAGCACTCGGGTCCTGAACATGGGCTTGCTAACCTCTTAACCCAGTGCACTCCTTGTTTGAAGGGTTATCTTAATGAAACCTTTTTCTCAAAGCCAGTCTGCTGTTGGGACTGACTAAGGCTAAATATTCCATTAAAAATGGGACCAGTCCTCTTATATTGCAAAAATATGACAGGTGAATGGAGGCAGAAGTGGAGGCAGAAAAAGAGCCCCTGGGAGGTTGGGACTTTCAGACCTCCAATTGGCTTATTTCAGAAATGCCCATCCAGCCATGAGGCACTATGCTTCCATGACCATTTCTACTTTGGCTGCTGAAGAAATTCCTGGTAACCAACACTTTTGTTTTCTCAGGCAAAATTGTATTTGAACAGAGTAAAAAAAAAAAGCATGTATCTTATCCTACTTGTGATTCTGCTCCACTCCACAGCATTATGAATTGCTATTCAGATGCTACTACTATCCCAGGGGCCAGAAAAGGAGGCTACTGCAGGGCCAACGAAAGAGTATTGCTAGGGATATGGCTGGAGCCTTTTGCAAAATGTCTCACCTTTTTATCACAGAGCTGCTTAACCATCCTGGGAATTAAGCATGCTTCTTTTTTTCCCCTCTTTTCTTACCAAGTTTCTCAGAAAGCTGCTTGAAGTAGCATCATACTGATGAACTGAAGATAGAAGTTCTATGTTGTTTGCAGTGATGCTCATGCATTGTGTAAAGGAGAAGAAAAAGAAGAGAAAAGCTTTGCTTTGATTGATCATCTTAATCAATCATTGCTTCAAAAGCTCTTAAAACACATTTTTTCCAGCAATCTTCAGGACCCTTAGGGAGCCTGTAAGAATGCGAGATGGTTATATGATGTTAGGTGATCGTTATTCCGTGATCTTTGTTTTTTATGTTTTTATTCATGTTCCTGTGTTTTAAGATTGGTTACATTGATTTGATTGTTGCTCTGCTTGTATGCCACTCAGAATTACATTGGGTGAGATAGGCAGCTATATAAATTTGCTAAATAAATAAAATTATTCCTATCTCACCTCAACCTTTCTTCTAAAATACTCCCTCTTAACAAGATGTGAATGACCCCATGAAAGCAGAAATGTTGTTTTGTTCTCAGTTTTAATTTATTTTGTTTTAAACCTATATTTCCATTGCTTTTTAAAATAGAAAAGAAGCACTATACAGCCATTCACTGGAATCAGTCAATCACCTTGGATCATCAATTGTTTGTCATGATAAACTATGCTTTTAAAAAGAAGCACACAGAAAGGGGTTGTGCAATTTTATATCAAGTATATGATTCCTGTAAATAAAAAGTTTGAAACTGTTGTGCTTCAACTAGTGTCAAGAAGAAACCACACAAATTACTAAACTCATCTGACTTGACAGCTGCCTTATTTTGAAAGCACCTTTTTTTAAAAGTGTGCCTCAAATTCTGTACATACAATTGAAGTTGAAAATCCAGTGACATCTGTCACCAAGAAGTCACCTGGGTAGCAAACTTCTGTTTGTCCTCATGTATTATTCTTCTTTGGCATAACTACAAGCTGAAACTTTTGCCCCAATTAGGACTTAGACTAGGTCAGATGTCTGCAGGATATATTCCCTAGATACTACTGACCTCAGAATTCCTGAAGTGTGTTACTTTAGATGATTTTGATTAGTTGAGACTGTACTTGAGAAATCCTCTCTTACTATCAGATTGTTTGGCCCTTAACTACCTTAGGTTGCTTTTACACTACTAATGTTGTGAGATTGAATACAATTATTATCATGGATGTATAACAAACATCATTCTCCTTTTGCTACTTTCAAGTCTAGTCTACAAGTAGAAGTGGCTCAGTAATCTCAGGTTTTAACTCTCTATTTTATTTCAGCCTTCCCAAACTTGGCCATGCTGGTTAAAAAAACCTAGGAATAGCTATACTAACATGAATAGCTGTTCTGTCTCACCTTTCCTCTTTCTGAAAAGATGAAAGAGTACACACACACACAAACCCAGGAAGGCAAGCTGGCTCGGACTTCACAGAGTTAATTCTTTGGAACTGATAATATTTTTGGCATTCCACCTGTCCTGCCAAGTCTGAACTGATAGCAAATAAAATTTTACTTACAGAAAATCACAAGGCAGTCCACAAAGAAAATCTGAAGTAAGGTTAAACTTTGTCCCGTACAAAGTTTAAGGAGAAAACACACACCCTTTTATCCCCTGTGGGGTGTGGCTCAATGATTCAGCTCACTCTCTGACCCTCCCACGCCTCCTACGTTGCTGCTCACGTTTCTCCCTACGAAGCTGCTTAGGATCGAGGCAACACTCTTCCTCTTTACTCCCTGTCAGGGGCTGCTCCTATATGCCTTCCTCCTGATTAATCTCAGGCTGTTCCTCTTGGTTGTCTGATGGAACCTGAGGCATTACCAGGGAGGAAGATCCTGGGGAGGAAGGCATTGCCAGAGAGGAAGGTCTTGGGGAGGAAGGCATTCCCAGTTCCCCCTCCTCACCTTCCAGGTCCTCTTCCTCTGACAGCATAGGCTGGGGAATCGGGGCCACAACAAATAGCTATACTAGAAAATGCCAAAGGGTGGATATTTTTCCATGAGGAAGCAAGAATGTGCTTTTTAACTTACAGAACCGAAATGATACAACAAACTACTCTGGGTTATTTTTATTTATAAAGTTATAAAGATAGCATAAATAAATATTTATTATATTTGCTTATTGCTGAATCTGCCAGGGATTTCCCCTACTTTATAAAACTAACAATTAGGAGTAATATGATTAAAACTTCCATGGAAAAAAGCAATTAAAAATTAAGATATATTGAGTCCTAATGTTAATGGCCAAACAAAAATATAAACCAGTAATCACAGTAGAATAAATTATGATGAATTAATTACTGAATGTCCTCTGGAAGAATTTTGTTTTTGTCATCTTTCAGTATGCTATCAACAAAGGGGAAGCCTAACTGCTGAGGGAACACTATTCCGAAGAGCAGGTCCATAACTCCAGAACAGTGTCTCCTGGTTTCAGCTCCCTTCACTTAATGGAAGAAGTAACATGAACAGTACAGACCAATTCTGGTTGGAGGAAGGCAGTCTTGAGAGTTCCTAGAAACCAAAACATATGGGCCATTGCATTTTGTCTTGATTATAGCTTCTGACTGCACCAGAGGTGGTATTCAGCATGTTCTGACCAGTTCTGGAGAACCGGTAGCAGAAATTTTAAGTAGTTTGGAGAACCAGCAAATACCACCTCTGACTGGCCCTGGCCCCATCTATTGTCTGCCTCCTGCATCCCAGCTGATCGCCTGGGTCTTCTTTTGTTGTCCTGCACAGGATAACAGAGCTGGAAAGCAGGTTAGTGGGATGGGGAGGGAATGGAGATTTTACAGTAACCTTTCCCTGTCACATCCACCAAGCCATGCCCACCAAGCCACACCCACCAAGCCACACCCACAGGACTGCTAGTAAAAAAAAATTGAATCCCATCATTGGACTGCACTACAGTAGTTCAGGCAATGAGGGGTTAAGTCCAATATTAATCAACTCCTTCAGAATGTGTATATTTTGTTTTATTAAGAAGAACAATTAATCTACATGTTACAATATCCAGCTGGCATCTCGTAAGCATACCCTACAGATTAAGTCTAAGGCTTTCCATCTATTCTGCAAGATTATTCATTGCCAAAGCCTTTTTGTTATTGATTGTCTATTTACAAAAAGAAATTGGTGGTTAACAAAAAGACTAGTGATAGGAAATCACTAGGCATAATGAGAAAGGAAATAGAATACTATTTAATTTGGTTCTATAGTGAAGAAACACCTGGCCCTCTATGAGAGTGTGTTAGATTTCCTTGACATAGCTAGTGTAGAACTAACTTATCCTAACCAAAGGAGATTATCTTCCAACAGCAGCTTAAGGTAAGATTTTTAAAATGAAACAGAATATTACATGTAGAACACTCTTGCAACACCAAAATTTCTTAAAAGATTCTATACAGATGAATAATTCCATTTCAAAATCCTCTCCTGGTATTCGTTGTTTGCCAGTAATTGATTATGAGCCATCAGCTTAAACTCTTAGCAGACAGGCAGACAGACGATAGGATATGCTGAATTCAGAGGCTCGGTCTACTGTATATAATAGGCAGATATATCTAACCAAGATAAAATAGCCAATTATAATTACAGATAGTCTTTGACTTTCATCCGGTCACTTAGTAACCATTTGAAGTTATGATGGCCCCTGTCCCCACAAGGTATGTACAACTTGATTCCAAAGTTGATACATCTGGGGCCCCTTCCTACAGTCACATGACCACATTTTTGGCACTCAGCAACCAAACTGCATTTATGTCCATTTGCAATGTCTTGTATTATGTCTTCCACCCTTTTTCTCAGATAATGTCTCCAAAATGCCACAAGATAAAAACTTTGAATTATGTGTTTCAGGGGGACATCTATGAGAACGGGACAAAGATTTGCATGTTCTTTACCTGCTACTTGCCTACACAGAATCATTCATATCCAGGTCAACCAATAGCATTATTACCATAATTTGTCTGTGACATTCTTCTCTCTCTGGTACTCTCGATTTCAATATCCCCTTTTCAGTAAGAAATTCGTGAAGCCAAAGCTGAACATCTTCAGTATGATTTTACTACATTTGCTTGGATGTACATGTTCCTATGTTGGCTAGGAATTCCTATTATGAACCCAGCACCCTTGAATGGCATCCAAATGAGGTAGATTGGTATATGATTTTAAGCTTCATTCGAAGATAGAATGGAAGGTCTTTGAAACAAAATTGGAGGAATCATTGCAACTGTTAGAGGATTTTTAAAATCCAGTGGCCTCCAGCTGGATTTATGATTTATTCTGTGATGAGTATAGCTGTGTTCTTTTGCATGCCTTGGCTTTAGCTCACCCTTATGAATCAATATCTACCAAATATCCTGCTGACCCTGTTACAGGTCAAGTTGATAGAGTTCTGAGACACTGCATCTGATTCCTGATGCCTGCCATCTCTGCTTGGTGCCTTCTTTTAATTTTCTGCTCTCAGTTCTTTGTTCTTTCTGCATAGCATATTAAATGTTGCAGCTGTTTGTTCTTTCTTCATTTATTCTATGTTTTCTGTTCCTTTTGGTGTATTTTGATTTAGAGATCTGAAATAGTTTGCTTTTGCTTTGTATTTTTTGGTTGGTGGTATGCAGAACTCTATGCGCATAGACTTTTGGACTGAGGACTCACACAGAGATCGTGTTCTGAATCAGCTTAATTGCCAAATTCTGTGTTCCTTCCTTCCAAACTACTTCCATGTATCTACTGGTCTTTAGTTTTATTTGAATTGTATAAAAATATGCAAGATATGTTGTTTTTTACTCTGGTATTTTTTTTTATTGTATTCTTTCTCTTCTTTATTCATCCTTATGCTATTAAATATACCCATGCCCCTATGTGTATCTTTTCTGGGAAATGTTGACAGTTAAACCTTTTAGGGAACCCTTCAGCTGATAGGCTATGTTCCTCAGAAAGAGTGATAACTTTTTGCTCATGTTCAGTCATAATTATAACTATTACTATTCTTACACAGACCATCGTCATTACCATGCAATAATCATATGAAACAAAAAGATGGAAGATGCAACTCAGAAATACCCTTACCAATAAGTGTTTTAGGGGCCTGTAGTCTCCGGGAATATATTTTGAACTATGAACTACTATGGAGTTTATACTGTAAGCACCCCCTGGAGGCTCAATCTGATTTTAAATTTTCTTTTCCTAGGATTTTGGTCATATTCATAGCTCACTAAAGCCAACATGCCTTGCTATTATATGAATTTGTCTTGTTAGACACATCAAGTTTCTGCCAAGTCTTCAGTTGATAGGCAGTTTGGAAAAATGTTAAAATTAATTCCATCAGGATATATAATGTCCTTGTGGCAACTATTACTGTTCCCAAGTTGCCCATGAATTGCCTGAAGGGCAATGCCATCTTAATATTTCTGCAAAGAAAGCTGAGCAAGGAAAGCTTCTGTATGTTTCTTAAAATAATGAGAACAAAATTGGGAGGGGGGATAAAATACATTTGAAAAACTCACCTGGTTTCTGGTTTATTGTGTATGCTTCAAATGTCAACAAAAATACATTGTGTGCTTACAGGAAAGTCACTTCCACCCCCATCCCCACGCCTTATTAATTGACTAAATCAATACCAGAACTGTATATGGAGAAATTCAATATGTGTCAACTCCTGGCATGAGTCCACATCAAAGAAAGACTTAACTAGCCTCTCTGTTCTTTCCAAAGTATTACCAAGACCTGCAACAAAAGGCTTTGCCTTTTTCTTAATCTCTATCTGTCCCTGTAAAAGTAGAAAAGCCTTAAGCTGGATAGGCAAGAAATAAATTGACTGTGAAGAAGACTAACAGGCAAACCCACAAAAAATCCTCCTGCAACAATGCCTAAGTTACAACCCTATGCCCATTTTCTTGGGAGTAAGGCTTTTTGAACAGCATGGGACTTGCTTTTGACACAGGAATAAAACTCTCTTCTACAGCTAGTTCCATATTTTTTCCAATACTTCCATGTTATTATAGGGGAATATTATAGGGAATAAGGAGAGCCATATTTGATTACAGCATTACACTTTCAAATGAAAGTGCCTACAGTACTTTTCAGTCCAAGGAACTACTATTTGCAATTTTTGAGCCACAGATAGCTCTCAGTATTTACAGGGATTATATTCTTGTATAGTATTGTCAGTAAGAAAAACTCAGATAATGAGACCTTGAGTTGGTGGAAATTGAGGGATTAGGATCCCTCCAACTAACATGGTATTTGTGCTTGGGGAGATGCAATTTGTGAGAACTGTGCTTGGAAGCTTCAGAGGAAAGAATAGACCTAGTGGCTGGCTTCATCCCAAGATGAAAGAGGCAGGGTGAAGAAGGTGCTCCTGCCAATAGAAAGATAAAAGTCTGCAGAGCTGCAGCAATTCAAACCAGGATCAATTTCTGCACTTAATGCCATAAGACATGAATGCTCCAAGATATATATCACAAAGAAAGCATTGCAGATACTATAATGTGGGCCCTTTTACCCAGCTAATATTATTGAATAACAGTTTACTCCAGTCAGGCACTTATTTGGATTATTACCTCTGACACCACTGCTGTTTTTGAATCTCCACCAGGGTTGAAAATTTTGGAAGAATTAGTTAAGGCAATACTTTATTTTTTTATAGGAGATCATGAAACTGATATTAATAATTTATGTGACTTTCAGAATAATGAGTTTGAATGTCTCTTCTGGTAAACTAGTGATAACATTTTAAAGAATGAGATATTAGCTTCTTTTGATCTTAAAATAAGATTAGCACAGAAAAAAATATTCTATGCATATTGGCCACATCCAAGAATGTTTAATAAGTATTTGTGATTTTCCCTAGCTGTTGGAAATGGAATTCAGGGGATGAAACATATTGATTTGTCTTTTCATTACCATTTTTCATGCTGAAAACAGTACGATGGCCAATGTGAGTTTAAGCTGATTTTTCGTGTTAAAGTGTTTATGTTCTTCTTGGCTATTTTATCAATACTTGGAATGGCATTCTCACTGTTATATTTTTAAGTCTTGCTGGGAAACTTTTTTATTATTATTTCTACACAGAATATTAACTGTGCAGTTAATAATAGCTGTCCTACATAGCTTGATTGGATCCACACTGGATCTGCCTAAAAAATCTGGGAGATTTGATAATAAAACTTTACATATTTAACTCTCTTTCAATGATTGCCTCCAGCCTGGTCCTTTTTATATGGTGTCCATGAAGACAGAACTTTGATGGACAATTTGGCTCACTTTTTTAAAATTCTTCCTCATTTTTTTAAAAAATTAAATAAATAGAGGCCTCAGAGAAAGAAGAAATATCTCAAGGATAAAAGCTATCTGTGAACAACATGTTATTTTACATACAAAAGTGAGATGAGGTGAGGTGAGGAAGAGATTATATTTTATTGCAGTCTCTTTCTTGGAGTTTTAAATTTGCTTACAGAGGAACAGATATTGCTCACAGCTATGCCTGATCCACCTCTGAACTGATCCCTTTCTGCAACTGCTAAAGTGAATCAGAAAGTTTTGCAAAACTCAGGGCTGCTGATAATTTAGGAAGAAGAATTAAAATTCAATTATTTTTATTGGAGGGAACTATATTGCTGGAAGGGTAGATTTAAAAGCAATGCATCATTTCCTTGTTCTTCATTTAGCATCCTGAAAAATTACTTAACTTATCTTTTCATAACACTTGAATCTTATAAGAGCTTTGCTGCTACAATCCCCCATTTAAAAGCCAGTGAATTCATTCTAAGAAAATGGCATTTTCTCAGTTACTCGGTGTTTAAGAGACACCCAGTATTAAAGGTACTCAGAATTTAAATTCTGGCTTCTGTGGAGATTATGCTAGCAAAGGCAAAGGCAAAACATCACAAGGTACAAATGATTTCACTACATGTCTTCACTAAATTAAATTTGGGAACAAATGAATTAAGTTAATTTCTCCAAATAACTCTATGAAAAGGAGAAAATATCTAAAAATTGCTCAATGTTTTTTTTTTCCCTGAAGGGTGCTATAGAAAAAGAGAGGTTGCAAGAGGGAGAGAACCAGAGAAGTAATTATTCCAAGCTGTTTCAGGTAGGGAAACATAATTCCCTTAAGGAACTTGGATTGGTAACCTGGTTTACCATCTTTTTATTCTTTGCTCTGTTCGTTATTCACTGCTGTAAAATAGCTTCCTCAATAACCTTTTTCAAATAGCTATCAAGAAACATCCAATATCCAAGACTTTCATATAAATTCATATAGATAACCTTCATATCATCATTGCAATATTTTCAGAGGAAACCATTCCCACAATTTAGCTAAGAGACTGTGGCACGATGGAAAGATATGCAAATATACGTTGGCTACTGCTGAGTAACAGCACAGTATTTTTGCCTGGAGTAGTCTGCTAACTGGGATATAATTGATTAGTGGCAATTTTATAAAAACTGAAATGGCACTTATTGTATTTATAAAATAATACATATTTGCACTTATGAAATAATATATACCACTATGGCACGGTTCCCAAACCAATAACAGCAAGATAGAGAGAGCATGTGGAGCATGGCATCTGGAATTGTTTCTGTCCCTTAATAATGGCTTCACTCTGGATCTAATAAACAGGAAAGAGAGGGTTTTCCCACATGAGGTTACAGAGGGGATTTCCCCTGAACTGCTTTGCTCCATGGCATGAGGCTGTAGCTCATTTCAGTGCTCTTTCTTTTGCTAACTTTTCTCACTACATCAGATTTGCTACTATTCAATTAAGATTCTAAAATGTTATCCTCCTGACAGACTGAAGTTATCCAAAAATGCTGTACATAATATATTTCCAGTATTTCAATGGATTGGAACAAATAATGCAGTGAAATTGTGCAGAGTGTGCCAAATTGCATATCCCCTAGGAATGCATTGGGGGAATTATTTTCCTGAAAAGTTTTTCTCCATAGCCTACGGCCTGATACAATCTATTTTTTAATTCACTGCTTTGTTGGCTTTCCCTACTACCCTAAATTTGTTTCTACTATGTTCAATTTTCATAGGCTTATCCTGCTGATAGACAGATGGTCAGAATCCCAAGCCCCTTTACATAATATTTTTCCAACATTTCATTTGACTGGAAGAATAAAGAAGACCTACATCAGATCCCTGATGACAAACAGGTTCACTGATGACAAATGTTGCCCTTGAACTTTATGATGGTGACTTCCAAGGAAGGTTTCCATCTGGATGGAAAACTTGTCCAAAGAATTATTTCTGTTTAGAAAAATAACAAAGATCCATCCCAAGGAATCAAATCTCCCAAGTGAAGACCAAAGAAGGCTTGTTTACTGTGCATTTGAACAAACACCATATGAACACAATCGCAATAGAACAATGTGTTTTGATAGATACCACCAGAGGTGATATTCAGCAGGTTCTGACCAGTTCTGGAGAATCAGTAGCGGAAATTTTAAGTAGTTTGGAGAACCAGTAGCAGAAATTTTGAGTAGTTGGGAATACCACTCTGACTGGTCCCACCCCCATCTATTCTCTGCCTCCTGAGTCCCAGCTGATCAGCTTGGTCTTCTTTTGTTGCCCTACACAGGAGAAAGCAGGTTAGTGGGAGTGAGGAGAGAATGGAGATTTTACAATATCCTTCCCCTGGAGTGGGGTGGAAATGAAGATTTTACAGTATCCTTCCCCTGGAATGGAGTGGGAATGGAGATTTTGCAGTATCCTTCCCCTACCACACCCACCAAGCCACACCTACCAAGCCATGCCCATAGAACCAGTAGTAAAAACATTTGAATCCCACCACTGGATACCACCTAACCAAATTGCTGGTATGAAAAGAACTGCTTTTTTCACCCATATCCAGAATATTATCCTCCAGCTACCTCAGGCCTAACAATAAGGATCACAGTTTTAATAAAAGTATCCCTTCAGAATGAAAAGAAAAATACACTTTTAAAACTAGCAAAGGGACACTTTCTTATGACCTATCTCCTCCCTTTCAATCATTCCTTTACTGTTGGAAATTATTTGCACTATGTCAACTAATTATGCAAGAGCTTCAACTATTAAGGAAATAGCCTGTTCTTTATTTAGTCACTGGTAATTTCATAAGTGTCTCTTGATCTGCCTATTGGAATGCAAGACCTTCTCTTTCTTTTTGAACAAACAAGATATCAACCAAAGAGGTTAAGGATCTTGAATTATAAGTTATTATGTTACTGAACACAAAAGACACAGTATTTCTCAGCCAGTTTGGATAGAGGTGTAGGGATTTAACAAGGCAAGAATAAGAATAACAAAATGAATTGTTACTTATGGAGAATTTTACACGAACAAGTTTGTAATATTTCTTTCAGCATGTATAATCCACCTTTCTGTTGTGACATAGTTTCCTGTGACATAAAAATGAATTGAAAATCATTTTATTTATGTTTTAGAATTTTTAAAAAAGAACCAGTTTTTAGCTCCTGACATATTGTAGAATAATCAGCTATCACTTCTATTGGTCTAATTTATTTTATTTCCAGTTTCAGTGGATATGCAGCAAAACAAAATGTAATCAACATTGCAACTGATGTTGATTTAAGAACAATGTTATTGGTTCTTCTCTGATAGCTCTAGAACAGGCAGAAATAAACAACAAAAAGCTAATCAAAACTTTGATTTTAGAAAGTTATAAATAGATCAAGGGTCAAGGTAAATTTAAAGTAAGACTTTGGAATTAATTATAAAAAATAATTCCAGTGGGTATCTGGAATCTTTGTACCTGTGATAGCCAGGGAAATGGTTGAAGCCTGGGAAAAGGGCTCCTTGTCAGTCAACAGGAGTGCTGATTTACCACCAGCTTATTGGGTACTTAGGAGCTGAGCACTGGCAACACAAGGAAACAACAGTGAACAACTTCATAGCGACAACAATCATAGCCAATCAACAATAAAAAGCCACATGCAACCAGGCACCACATAAATACTATGCATAGAATAGCCCAAAGCACATATTCTGGTAGAGAGAAGTTCCCTGAGGTTGGGCTACAGTATGAGTCTGAAAGCTCAGAAGATTAAACCTCTAGTTCCACTGACAGACCGAGATTGGATGCTGCAACATTATCTTGGGACATATATATGTGCCTTCATTCATGGAAGACATACTTCTTGATCTCTTAGATTAAGATCCCTCATATTTTTAGCCTGGCAAGTAGAAGACTGAAAACATATACCTTAACATTAGTTTTGACCTGCTCAATGGTTTTTCCATTGATTTTCCAATTAATTGTAGATTTACAGCAGTCTCTTGAGAATACTAAATTCTCAACTACCTGTCTTTTCAAATAATTAATTCCAAAGTATTCAATAAAATAACATAATTTTAAGGTATTTACACAAGTCCACTCAAGAGTTACGGAAAGAATGGCCAGGCTATCCGTATACAAAATAGAAATAGGAAGTGTGCGGGAGGGGCAAAAAGTGTAGGATGGAATTCTGGGTTAGTGAAGTCTTCAACTTCATTAATATACAAATTAATTAGTAATGGGGGAAAATACACATTTATTTAACAGCTTTTTGAATGAGTATAGATTGAATTATTGTTATTTTTCTTTACTTGCACAGTGGCACTGACATGTAGTGTTTTTATTAATTTGAGGATACAGTGAGCAATCAATATAGCAGCCAATTTCCTCCAAATTCTGTCACATAGTGTTGAATCAAAGGAAACCCCTGAATCTATTAAGGCAACAGAGATGGTTCCTTTCAAATGATACTTCTCAGCTATGTGATGTAGGGTTATTGTTATTGTCTATTTTTCAGTATCTGGACCTGATATTGGCTACTAAGGCTACTAAGATTTTTCTGATAGGAATAGTTCGTGGTGCAGGTAGACCTCATTTAGTAATGATAATTAGGACCAACTTGGCTGTTAAGTCAAGTGGTCTCTAAGTGAAACCATAAATGTGTTTATAATCTTAGTTCAACTTTACTTTACAGACCTGCAAAGACTGTAAATGGGAGAAAAGTTTAATCACCATGGTAACTGAATTGTTACTAAATGTGCCAGTCTCTAAGCAAGGACTTTCTATACAAATATCAGATATATAAGTATAATATACATTAGCCAGAATCCTACTTATAGCCATAAAAAGACAAGCTCATATGGATTACCACATTCCGCTAATGTGAACATCACCATCTCTATTTTACTTATCTAGGGTTTTTTATGTGAAACAATTTTCATTTCTTTATTGTTTTAATAGTTGTTTTATTCTTATAGTGAAGTTTTAATTTATATTTTTTCTACGTAAGCCACAAATTTTGCACTGACATATAAATATAATGGATAGACAGTTGATTAATAGATGATAGATAGATAGATAGATAGACAGATAGACAGATAGACAGACAGATGATGGACAGATGATACAGATGAAATCTATAGATAATAGATACAGATAGAGCAAGATACAAGTAGAGATGATAGGGAAAGGAATGGGAATGGAGAGAGAGAGAGAAATTCAAATTTATTGTCAGAACATAACTTTGACAGATACATCCAGATAATGTTGCCAAGGCCATAACAGTTAAAATTATTTTTAAATCAGAACATTTCGATAACCTTTGAAAGTCTGAACTATTAGAAAGAGGATAAGGTTCAGGAAAATCAGTTTTCCAAGATACTGCTGTTATATTCATGTCAGTCCCATTAGGTAGGCCTGACATGAAATCAACTCCACATATTGCCTACAAATACTTTTAACTGAAATTGACTATAATAATGGTAAAATCAAAAACAATCCATTGTGGTGCTGTGCAAGCTCTATTTAAATGCTGACAATTCATTTCTTTCCAATAAAAATGAGATCTGGAAGTCTGTGCAGCTCAGTGAAGGACAAATCCTTTCCTGGCTCACCGCCTCAACAACCTGCAAGAATCTGCCACAAACTGGCATATGATTAACAACCCCAAAGCAATCCTAACATTTCTGAAACTGTCTAATGAACCACAAAAGCATTGTTCATGTAACCTCTGTTTCAATAAGAACAGGACTGTTATCATTGACCCTGTCCTGTCACCATTCCTAGAATGCTCACATAGATACACAATCATCAGGATCAAGAATATTGTCAAAGTGTGAACTGCAGCTGATGCTATAAGACAATATGTTGGAAGAGGGTGATGCCATATAGCAAGCTGGTCCTGCAGCTGCTCCTTTGGATTTTCATGATACTTTATACGTAACCATTCCCAACAAAAATATAAATGTTCAATTTAAAAAAGCTAAAAGTGAAAGTAACCAATAGCTGACAGCATATAGTCAAACAAGAAGACTAACAGGAAGCAGGAAATTACTCAAAGTTCATCAAGCTCAAACCAAAACCCAGATTTCAATCTTATTGCTTGAAATCTGTGACTTTCTTACTGTGCTGATTTTTTTTTAAAAAAATCACCTTTTTACCAGGTGTATCACCTAGTTTTAGTGCTTCTGAATAAGATTTCAAGTCACTACTGATAGAAATCTAGTGGATTTAGCTAGTAAACTAGTGATTATTTATTTTATTTTATTTGTCAATCACTTACAAGGTAATAGGTATAAGTATAAACATGAATTAGAATATAGGAAATAGGTACAAATAAATGGGGACAATAGGACAGGGATGGGAGGCACAATGGTGCACTTATGCATGCCCCTTAAAATGACATAGATACCTAGACAGTAATCTAGTAATCTAATGAATATGGACCTGCCTTAATATGACAAGACAACCTGGAGTAAAAATTAGAAAACCCAAAACCCAAAGACTAACCTCAAGAAGACTGTACAGCTTTCTCTCTTTCAAACTTCTATAAAAAGTGACCCTCATAGCAGCATTTTCTGGGAAAAGAAAGTTATAGCCTGGCCTCTTTGTTTTTTTCATTGCTAGAATTAGATTGCTCATCTTATTATATCTTATAAAACAGCTCTTCAAGGAGAGAATTGATTTTCAATACCATCTCTTTTTTTAATAGCCACTGAGATGCATGCTCTCAGCTCCAAACAGTACTGTAATCTCTATGCCTTGTACACAAGTATTAAATGGTCAGCAGACTGGGAGACTTCCTACCTGAAGATAAGAGCCAAATGAATTTATCCAAAATTCTTACCTGAAATATAAAAGAAATTGACTATTAAAAAAAACTTCTTACCTACATTTCAAAGTGGTGAAGCATTGATTGCAGGATTATACATATCTTTGAAAATACAATTACTAGCATTTTCAAACCCCTAAGAAAGACCAGACAGACTGCAGGTTTGTGGAATAAACATATAGATTGCTTTACCCAAATGTCAACATGAAAATAGAAATTGTTCCCAGATAAAAATTCCATGAAGTTCATTTTGCAGATACTTAGTGAGTCTGTCCCTGTGGAAAACCAGCTAAAGCTTAAAAGGAGAAAATGCTTCCCTAACACAGAAAAAAATCAGAAATTTGAATAACATTGGCATAGCAAAGAGGAAAATAATATTTCTGAGGCAAGAAGTTCCTATAAAAAGTTACTGGTAGCATTCATTGAATGGAAAAAGTCTCTTCTTTCTTGAAGGCATTTGACTATTGTTCAGAAATAGTTCACAGAAGCATATCAGTACTGCTAACTATTGGGTAACCCATTCAGATATGTATAGTCCCCCCACTCACCAGGACAAATCCTTGGTCACTGCAATGCTGCTTATCTCTTTCATCCTGAACTTTTTGCTTCAGAGTACCATTGCCTTCATTATCTCTTCAGCTATCCTCTGAACTCCTTCCAATTTGACAATAAGTTCTGTCACACTGCTTTACATGAAAGGAAAACACTGATTTGGGGGCACTGATCTACCAAAAGCAAAAGAATAAAAATGACACGGCAGACTAGTGAATGATACAAATTACTCTGACATTTTCCTTCTGGGATGAATTCAGTCTTGCCCTTTCTAAGGCAGCTTTCATGAAATTTCTTTTTACACCAGATGAGTCCTTCTGCAAATACAATTTTATTGAATAAGCAGCAAGATGAAGGCGGGAGCAATCCTAGATAAAGAGAAAGGAAGAAAATGACTATATACTACTGATTGCTGCTCTCTGGAGCAAAGAAGATCAATATAAATCTTCTCCAAAGCAAAGAATTTTGTTTCCCTTGGAGAACGTTGTGTTCTTAATAATGTCCAAAATCACCCAATCAATCTTGAAATTCTTCAGTACTCAGCAACAATCAGTACATTTACTTTATGCTTTGTAGTGTTAAATACTTTTATGTACATTGAGATAAGTCACAGCTGGTCTGCAAAATTCCAAGAAGTTTACAAGAATTACAAGGAGAGAGCCAGTTTGGTCTAGTGGTTAAGGCACCAGGATAGAAAGCCAGGAACCATGGGTTTTAGAACTACCTTAGCCATGAAAGCTAGCTGGATAACTTAAGGCCAGTCATTGTCTTTCAGCCCAACTCACCTCACCTTGTTCAAAATTCCCGTACCATAGAAAAGAATATTTGTAGCTCAGGGTTAAACTGTTGAATCCTAGGTTATGGTGTTACCTAGTTTAGTAATGAAATGTCTGCAACAAAACCACCAAGGTCAGAGACTACCGAGGACTTCACAATTGCCATACCTTTCTAATAGATGCTTGTAACAGTATACATAGTTTTACTCTAGTAATCTTCTACATGCAGCATTATCAGTTCTACTAAATGTTTAAGATCAGATGTAAAGGCAGTAACTGAATCCAGAGGGTCTTTCTATACCATCTCTGGTTTAAAAAAATGAAGAAATTTCATTAAAACTTCTTTTACATCTTGCAACTTTGTATCTTTTGACAAAAGTTTGAGAAAGCAAGCATTTGCCAACATGTGTGATAACAATTTTTTAATAATTATTTATATGCAAGTTGTTAGTCTAATGAATAAAAACCGAAGCTATAAAGTCAGAATGCATTTGTTCTTTTCCACTGTACTGGCCAATCCCTGACCCTAGTCTTCCCCGGACTCACACATATTATATACAAAAGGATTGCCATAGATTCCAATCCATAGTAAAATGGCTTTATTCAGATAACTTATTACAGGAGAAAAAGTAATTTATTATATTTTCCTCCATGATCTCATGCCCTTGAAAAATCTATAAAGTAGCATACAACACACACACAAAATCAATGAAACTAGATCAAATTTTATTTTAAAGGTGTGTTTAGAAAAATATACTGAACAAAACACATCTCAAAAATACAGTACTAGAATTGTCTTCCAATTTCCAAAATGTTTTCTTCTATTGTCAAAAAAAGACTCTTTTTTCTGCCTCATTCCTATGGTGCCCTTAAATGCCTTTAGATGGATTAAGGATGATAGCGATAAAGACAGATAAAATTCTTAAGCTTATTTTTTGTTATTGTAGGTTCTGATTTTGTCATTTTCTGTAACATCTCTCTTAGTCAGCCTCCTGGTCTGCCCATATTTTGTCATCTGAAAAAGCTCCCTGGGAAATCATTTTTTTTTAATTGAGGTTTAATTGAAATGTAGAAAATGAAGCCTGTTTCTTTTTTTCAGTCACAAGAGATTTTAAAAACTCATTGGCACACTATTATAGAATAACAATGTAGTAGAAATGGAATCAAATAAGCTGTTGTTTGTATCAGCTCCATTGGTCCTTTCATTAATTTTGATGCACAAGAAAAACCAGTCTTCCAATTGAAGAGAAGGACTATCTATACAGGAGATGTATATGTTTATGTATATGTATACATATACATATATGTACATGTAGAGAGAGAGAAAAAAAATCTAGTTAGAAGATTGGAATCAGAATAGCAAAAAAACCCAAAAACCCTCCATCACATCATGATTTCATTTTACATGTTTCATTCAAATATCAAAAGGCCCATTTCCATACCTCCATTATTAGAAATATAGCTCAACCTCAAAATTGCATATAATGTGCAACACACAAAAATTGCATATAGTGTGCAACACACAAAACTCTGTAAAGGGCAGCACTGGAATCATGTGTGATAAAATTTAAAAGACAGCTACACAAGAGCTACAGTGAAAGAAAGCTTAAGAAGCCGTTATCTGCTAGTGAGATGGTTGACACACCAAAATCCTGGGAATAGCAACACAAATTCCTGGAATTAAAAAAATAAATCCTGAATGAGGTAGGATGATGAATGAGGATCCGGAGGGAAAAGGTAAGCATTTAAAGTGACAGTTTATAAGCCAGGGTTGTATAAGGCAATTTAGTCAAACAACTGCCCAGGCTATGAAAGATTCTTCATGTTCTTGAGACAGATTTTTGACACATTGTATACATTCAGTAAGTCTATGTTCAATATCACATGTGAATCCCCCAAACATGAGTTAATTTTTGAGTGTGTTATATGAATGATTTTTAAATTGTTTTGTCTTTTCAGCCCTTAAATTGGTTATTTTCACACATTTCATTTTGAAACATTAGAGTTGTAACTGACTCTTTAAAAAGTGGCCCATCTTTTAGATTAGGATTAGCAGAGAATGTAAACTGTTGTCTTCAGAAAATTACATGGAAAGCTTGTCCGTGTTAAGCAGCAACATGATTTAATCAAAGAAAGTTTACCCACATGAGCTGTTTGAAAGAGATACACTGAGACAGGCATGAAGAAATAACGGAGACGGTTAAGCCAAGCCAAAAAGGCTCTAATGGGGGAAGAAAGCAAGAGACATGAGCATCATTTGAATGGATTAAATAGGTTTTTACAATATTTCTTTTCCCTTTATTCCCTTAGTCTTAAATTTGCAAAAAAAAAATGCACCTGCTGTCCTTGGCAAAAACAGGAGCTGAGGCAGGTTGTCATACTTTGAACACCTGTGCTCATTTCTTTCACTTCTTTTCTTTGTCATAACAATGATTTGATTTTACAACCTTTAGGATGTGGCAGGCAGCCAATAGTTCCCCCTCTTTATAATGGAACACAGATGCTCTGCTGCCAGGCAGAGGCTGAACCAACATGCCCACATAAGCCAGAAAAATATGGTATCCAACTCTGTTCACTTGGCAGGAACCTATTCTTCTGTCTCCTCACATAAAAGTATGGGATTTGCTTTCTATCCTTATGGTATGAATGCATTTTTGTAATGTATTTTTTTGCTTTTAGCTTAGCTCAAAATATAAGTATATTGGGAGATTGTGTAGTCTCACTGAGATTTAGACCTCTTAAAGGAATAGGAGAAAGATATAAAACTTTGACACGTACATCTTCCAGCAAGGCATCTAGTCAAAGTATTTGAGCAAGGAATGAGGAAATTGCAGATTTACTCCAAGAAAAAAAAATCAGGGAGAAGAGTCAGTACCAGGATGATCAGACAGGAAATAAGAGAGGGAAAAGCCAGTCTATAAAGCAGCAATAGATAGGAGTAAGATAGATCAGATACAGTAAATCAGCTTTTTACAATCATAATTTTCCACTTGCATTGTATTTCAAATCTCTTTATCCTACAAAGTGGCAAACTTGCAAAATAACTTCACTTAATATGCAAACTCACAACTGATGCTGGCTCATAGCAGTTGCCATGCTCCATCTGGGGACTTGAAGCTAAGGCTAGAAAACTAGGAGGCTTATTTTAGGTGCTGAATAGGTTCCATATCAGAAAAAAAATGAGCTGTACCTTATATGCTTGTGGCGATTGTAGTGATAAGCCAGGTTCCTGGGATGAATATCTAGTGGCAGAATATTTGACACAAGAAATAACTTATCATTACATGATATATTATATCCTTACTCTTCAAGACCAATCTAATCATCTTTAATTTTGAATGGTATCCTGTACAAAAACAAGAGTGATATTTTTAAAGTTATAAATAGCTTCTGGAGGAGATATATATGTGTGAATTTAACTGACTTATGTTTTATTCATTATGTGCATCAACTCGATGTTGATTCTTAGCAATCACATAGGTAGTCTCCATGATTATTAGTCACTAATATAGTCCTTTAGATTTTTCCTGTGGTGCACCCATTGCCTTGCTGCAGGTCATCCAACAGTGCAATCTTTTCTTATCTTTCCTTCCACTTTTCCCAACATTACAGACTTCTCCAGAAAGTTTTGAACATATTGTATCCAAAGTTTAATCACTTGAATATGCCTTGAGTAAGAACATGGGGTTGATTTGTTTGAAGATTCATTTGTTTTTTTTCTGGACTCTCAAACACCAAATTTCAAAAACATCAATACCCTTTCTTTCCAATTTTCACTTCCGTAGAATGTCACAGGAAATACTGTTGCCTGCTTTATTCTGATATTTGCAATATTAAATACCTTTTGCAATATTAAATACCTTTTCCAAGGACTTCAGGCCTAATTTGTCAAGTGCTAATCTGTAGTGCATCTTTTGACTGATTGTTGCTTTGTGAGACTTCCAGAAATTCTTTGTTTGAAACAGTAACTCCAAGACCAGCATATTCTCAAAGCTTTATTCAGAACAAAAAAGACTGGTATGTTCCGGTGGAATTTCAGTACTGGCATACCTCCCACAAAATTCCACCTACCTCCACCCACTTTCACACCTCATTAATTACCTGAACCAATTATCTTGCATGTACAATTTTTTACTACGCCACTCTCTGTGACCTTGACTTTCAAATTTATTTATTTTTTCCTACTAAAAACTATGTCATTACATCATTTCCCTCCCAGCACTGATGACAGCAATGAATTTCAGAACTGACATGCTTTACATTTGATGGTTGATCTTAAAAAGCAGAAGCTATCTACCTCTTCAATATTTTCCTTGACAGTTCTAAGGCTTCTTGTTGTACTTATTGTTATTGTTTGTTCAGTCTTCTTCATATTTAATTTTAATGATTTTTTTCACTCTGTTCTTTGACTTTATTATTGGAACTTGCAGATCCATTGCCTTTTCAGCTACCAGAGTATGCATTGTATTATTACATGTTTATTCTTTTCATATTAAGCTTTCTATAAGGATTAATCAGGCCTTGGGAGAGCAAATTGATTACAATAATCTTACAAAGGCATGAGGAAGGAGTGATAGGTATCATATTCCCAAGGAGCCTATGATCCTTACAGTGGTGATATTCAAATTGTTTTACCACTGGTTTGTTGGGTGTGGCTTGGTGGGAGTGCTTTGTCTAATGCCAGCATGCAGCTTTTCCCACATCAGCTGAGACCTGCAGCACCAATCAGCTGAGAAGATAAAGAAGAGAAAAGCGCAGGGACAGGTGGGAGGGCCAATCCTGCATTTTTCTCTTCTTTTTCCTCTCAGCTGATTGTGGGAGGATTTTTTTCCTCCTCTCAGCTGATCCTTGCTTTCTTTACTAGCAGTTAAGCCAAACCAGTCCAAGCTGGTAGCATACCACCACTGGACCCTTCCGGTGGGAATAAATAACAGAATAGATGTGGCATTTTGGGGGGAGACTGCAAGAAGATCATCTTCTCATTGTAATAAAAGATAGGTGATTATGGAATGTTATTATTACTGTTTGGCTGATATTTAGATTGGGTGCTGCAAAAATCTCTATAGAGATGTAAAAGATGAGAGTACTAACTTACCAACAATGAGGAAGTTTTTCCCAGGTTACCTAGTTGCTACCATTGTATCTCTGAGTCACAAATTAATTATTCACATCATCTTGAAACACTTTCAAATTTCTTCTTTTTGTCCACATAATCATTCTTTCTTTGAATGCCTGAGTCTGCCAAATTTTTTTTCTGGGATACAGTGATCATTGTATTTTCTTTCATGTCAATAAAGTACATTTATTGTAAAAATCTTAAAACACTTGATTCTTCTTAAAGGTGATTTTTTTCTCATGACAATCTTAAATATGGGCCTACAAAGTAGAGACATATAATATTACTGTTTGGGCTTATTTTATAACATTTTCAATATTTGTTAATGATAATTATTTTAGATATTTATTGTTTTAGTTTTCTTTCTATGGATTCCCTTGGACATAGACTTGGTAGTTCTATTAATCGTATGTGGTAGATTATAACATAGTCTGCAAGTGTTCATCTTCAAACACATGAAAGTGGCTAAAGACTAAGGAGAATAAGCAGTAGGTAAGAAAGGTAAGAAGCAGCTTACAATAAAGAAAAAAATAACATCTGAAATTTCTATAAACCAGAGTACTCCTTACTAATATGTCTAGTATAATAGACTACATTTTGCAAATCTGCACATCCTTATGAGAACTTCGAAATCTCACATTTCAGGCCCCTTAAATGCTTGAGAAGTACTCTTCTAAAAACTGTTAATGAGCAGAAACACTCACAAGCATTCCAAAACAGTAGTATACTTCATTTCTGCTAGAAGAAATCTATGGCTGAATTTAGTAGTAGTATTAGTATGCCTTGCAAACTGACTTAAAACAGCTAGCTACAAAGCTTTGCATGCAAAGCCTATTCTATTTTTACCCTGAAAGTGAGTAATCCAGTTACTTATCCATCCCTAGTCTAAATAAACACTTGATTTTTTTTCTAATGTTGAAAAAATTACAACTGAAAAACTTTTTTTAAGCAGCTAATGATGACTACTACTTCAAACAATTGCTTCACAATTTCACTTTTTCAGTACAACTAACTATCTAAACCAACATTGCAAGAGTCTAAAACCTGAGGGCAAAATCAATATTCTAAAACCTTATGTCTCATTTACTCTACAGCTAGAAACTGTAAATCTGGACAAGAAATGTCAATTGAACCATCACCCCAGCATTTGAAAAACCTGCCTAATGTGGCAGTTAAATTATACCGTACTTGCGATAGCTTTAAAATTGCACTGCCGGTAAACCTAAGTAGTCTCTTTTCTGCACAGATCTGGATCCTGCCTACCATTAAGAGAAAAGCCCTGTTGGGAGGTTGTTGAGTCTTTATCAATTTAGGACCGAACTTTCCTTATAATTAAACAACAATATTGGATTATGATGTAAACCCCAAAAACATGTGACTCCAGGATATCCACCTTGAATCAAATGTCCTTAACCAAATTTACAGGGAATGAGTACTTCTATTCCACAGTTCTTTTGAATGAATTTGTACTTATTTTCTGAACTACCTCAAATAAATGTACTTGATTTCAGAATGCATAAAAAGCAGAGAAACTTCCTGCTTAATTATATTTAAAAATTTCAAGAAAATGGAATAGATCCTCAATAGTCATTCTTCCCAAGAAATCCAGTGAATTATATAACACCCACTATCTGACCAAGTAACCTAAATGTATTAAAAAGCAGAAATTATTCAAAGCAAAGTCAGTGTTAACTCTACCAAGGGGGAAGCTGTAAAAGATGTGATCATGCAATCAGGATGCAATCTTCAGTTCTGCCTAGCAAGTCATTGTCAACATGTAATTAACAAAATTAGAAGAAAGTTACCTAGGAAGTCAAAACTAATATTATTCATAGATATCTATTTATACTTATCTGTTTCCCAGTGCATTGTGAGTGCGTTTTGACCTTACAGCTTCTCAAAAAAGAATGTATTACATTTATTCTGTCTACATTGGCTTCTAGGTCTCCTAGTTAGAAAAGAGTATGATAGCTTTCCATTTCAATTGTACTTGGAGCAGCAAGCTCTACCTGAGTATTGATGTGCTTGTATTTCTGCTCCTACTCTTTATACTGGCTTGTTCTCTTATCTTGCAGTTTGGTTTGTTTTCTAAATCTGAAAGGATATTTTCATTTAATAAATAGCAGAGCAATGCAATTCTTACATTTGCATGAGGTTGGAAAAATCCCTTCCTGGTCATGTTTGTAGTCTGCACAATTCTATTATTCCACTGTATTGTAATCATATGATTCATTTGCAGGTATTGACCATGAGTGTCAAACTAACCAATGACTATTCTAATTTGGATAGAGATGCTTAACATTCACCAGTCCATAAATCAAGCACACAATCCTATATTCTGTTGGATACAGTATAAGCACTACATTAAAAGCCCCTAAATAAAAGGCACAATGTCCATAGTTATTGTGTTTAAACCAGTTTAGCTCTTGGATTAAGAAAGTATTTACCTTTGTTGTTAAAGTTTACTTTGCATCCAAGTTTTTTATAACAACTTGCAACTAACAACAGTAAATATTATATCATACAATCAATTTTTATAATGTACATTATTGATTCGGCACTTCAATTACTATGTGAGAAGTCTGTCATATTTTTTATTTCTTTCATATAAGAAATATAATCATATAATCTCTTAGATGGTAAGAAAGGACTATTTTTCCACTTACTGAATTTAAGGCATATATACTTGAAGATTATTCTCTTCTTTATCTGTTACCATGTGTTTTGAACTTTTTGGTTAACAGTAACCCCTTAGGATAAACCAATCTGGAGGTTGTATAGAGGATTTTTCATCTACTGGATTCCCATCTTTTTACATGATTACTAAAATAAAGATCAATGAACTGGTACAGATCTTCCCTCATGGGATCGACTTACGTTTATCTGACTCACGGTCAACTGAAAAAATTCCACGTGTGGCAAATATCACAGGATAAAATTGGTGCAAATCCCAAAGTGATTAAAACATGTAAAATCCCATTTTAACTTTGCCTTGGATATTATTTACATAACTAATGCTATTCACTTGAGAAAAACATTTCCTCATAGATGCCTATCTAAAGGTTCTGCAGATGTTTCCTTTCCCAAATGGCGTTCTGCCTGCCCCAACAGTAGAAGTTTCTTCTAGGATCATCTCTCCACTGACAGGAACCTGCCTTTATCTGAGTAGCAATTGATTGATTGATTAGAAAATTCTGGAAGAATTCAGGTAATTCCGGAAGACACTTTGTCATTTTTAATAGAAGTTCTGAGCAGCTGGGGCTAAATTACAGCTATCAGTCTCCAAAGCTATATATAGATACATTAATTTGTTCCGAGAGAGAGGGAAGGGGGAGAGAGAGAGAATGAATTAAGAGTTTTCTTAGTACCATCTGTGTTTGTATCACCAACCAAAAGCACTGTTTTAGACCACTTAAGTATCTTTATTTCAGAGACAACCTTTCAGTACCTGATACAACATTAACAGAAAAATAGTGATATAGAGATTTAATCCTTAGAGATAAAAGCTTTTCCCTGTAGTTAAAAATCATCTTAAAGGTACATCAGTGCTAATACCTGTCCATAATTATTTTGAAGTTATGCATCTTTAAAAGAATATAGTTTGTGCTCGGTCATAAGTGGTACCTTTGCTACTACTGCTCAGGAATAGAGCTGAAGGGGAAGATCTAGTCAAATGCTGAATGCTCAGAGACATCAATTAGGAAATAATGTTTAGATTAGTCAGAATTGTGCATTATACAGTATCTATTATTTTAACCAAAATGTTTCATTCAGAGTAGGATAATTACGCTTATGATTTGGATAATATCAGAAAATAACAAATTCTGTTACTTGATCCAGCTAGAAATAATCAGCTGTGATTTGGGGAAAGATCCCTTACCCTTGTTATTTCCTTTTGCATTTCAGATCAGCAATATTGTAAACAGACTTTAAATTTTGAGATATTATTCTTTAAATGTGAAAATGCACTACCACAATAATATAGATGAGAATATTATTTTAAAAACATTTTAATGTTAATGTTACAATAAAGGAGAAATATAGCAAAGTACTGACAAAAATGAACTATTTGAGAATTCCCTATGAAAATTGTAAATGAGTCATCTGCAATTCAAAATGAGGAGAGTTTACCCATCATCCATTGCCATATGCAGTGGCTTTGATGCAGCAAAATAGATTCTCTCTTTCTGCACCTATCAACATTCCCTTTTCTAAATGTTATTTTAATGCAATTTTTAAAACACATAAGAATTCAATCTTTATTTCACTTGATCAGCATCATTCCAACAGTACCATAATTTACTCATATAATTTCCCTGACACACACATGAAATTGCAGAAAATGTGCTTATTTTGAAATGTGTATCTTAAAAAAATAATAACCCCCTTCCCCCCCACTTTTGTTTTAAATATTTCCTTTTTCAGGGCAAAGACATAATATGAAGTTTACTATAACATTTTTCTTCATGTTTCAGTTCTACTTCATTAGACCAATAAGATGCTCTATCTCCAGAGTGTACTTCTTGGCTATTAAAACCACAAGGCTTTAACCTTGTGTCTTATCAACACCACCCAAGACACACGATAAGCACCAAGAAATACACTGCCTGTCATCCCTTATTACTGAATAAAATTGCCAGCGGACCAACTGCAACAAAATTATGAAGCCAGATTATTGCACTAGTCTCAATAAATCTAGACGCAAAATCCGCTTAAAGGGAGCAGTTGAGGAATCTAATTTAAGAAACAATGATTGTGATGAAGTTTAGCTACAGTTTGTAAACTTAGAAATGGTTACTTAGTACATTCAGAAAAGTGAGAATCTAGTGCAAAGAATCTTCTATACAAAATAAATATTAATTATATTGAAAGTAATGTGACTGTATGGATGGATTCACACATGGAACTACAAATAAATTAGCAGGATTATGTTTTAACTGTTTAAGTTTAGATAGAAGAGAATTCTATCTGTATGGGCTGAAGGTTTTCCGAGGGTACTAGATAATAATACAGTGAATTGTAGACAATCTTACACATGTTACATAAGAGCATTTCTCATGAAATTCTGTTGAAATACAGGTAATTGGATAGTTCAGTTGTTTTCAGAGGTGGCAAGAGTAGGTTAAAAATTAAATTGTCTCCTAATTTGTAGGAAGTCCTACTCTACTTATCTTACTATATAGTTGCCTGAATTCACTTAGCTTCCTTAATTGCCATTGTGCCACTTTAAAATGACTTTTCTTCAAGTCTAAAAATCCAGAAATATCACATAAGGAGGAAAAATATTGTCAGCACAAAACACAGGGTTAACAAAAAACCAAGCAGACAGAAAAGGCTGGATAAATGCATAAATCCTGGTCTACTCAGAAGTGCATGGAGTTTATGTGCACATTAACACTGTGCTGCTTGAATTGTTCAGTCATGGTTATTTTGTGCGATCCTTTTTTACCATTACTCACAAGTTATATAAATTCTCACTTCATCGATCGATCTAGCTTGTGCTTATAAAATATTAATTATTAAACATTAATTTGACTATTTTTCCATCATTTTATATGAGATATTCTAATTTTCATTATGATTTAATTTTATACATTCATCCAATGGTTATATATTTTATATTGTACTCTATATCAATCTATTAATTTTTATTGTAAGGCTTACTAGTCTATTTCTTTACCATGTCTTTTTATCTAACCATTGATAAAATAAATCCCATATCATATAAAATTGTTTATCCTCTTGTTCTCTAATTTCAAATGTCAATTTACTCATTTCGGCACAGTCCATGATTTTCTTAATAATTTCCTCCTGCAGAGGTATTTTTTCATTTTTCCAGTTCTTAGCAAATACAATTCTAGCCGCTGTTAAAACATTTACGATCAAATATTTCAATTCTTTACAATATATTTCCAGTATAATTCCCAATAAAAATATCTCAGGTTTAAAGTCTATGTGTTGTTTTGCCATTTTTTCCAACCATGTGTGGATTATAGTCCATCCGAGCATGTCCACCACGTATGGTAATATGAACCAAGTATCTGATGACATTTCCAACATGTATCCAATTTATCCTTGAACATCCTGGCAATTCTCGTCGGGGGTAAGTGCCACCTGTAAAACATCTTATACAAATTTTCTTTATATGCAGTTGACATTGTCATTTTACAATTTTGAGACCACCATTTTGCCATTTATCTAAGTCAATCCCATATCCAAAATTTTTCCTCCATGCAATCATTGTTTCTTTTACTTGTTCTTCCTCTAATTTAAACTCTAGCAAATGTCCATAAAGTTTTTTGATTACTTTTTCATCAGTACCTGTCAACATTTTATCTAAATCAGTCAACTTGTCATAGATACCTTCTGTTTTAACATCTTTATCAAATCTAGATTGTATTTGCAAATATGAAAACCAATTCATTTTTACACTCCGTTCTTCCAACGCTTGCATAGATTTAAGTTCACCCTTTTCATTCAATATCTCACCATATCTAACTGTTTGTTCCTTTTTATATATTATTGGATAGGAAAAAGCTTCAATAGTAGATAACCAGAGTGGAATTTTTAAATAATATTGCTTTTTTATCTTCTCTCAGTTTAAAAACAATGCTTCTCGAATATGTCTTCTAAAATACTCCTGCGTTTTAGTTTCCTTATACCAGAGGAAGGCATGCCACCCTAACAGCAAGTCATGTCCTTCTAAATTCAAAAGTCTAGTATTCCTTAATGTTATCCACTCCTTTACCCACATCAGACTTGTCACTTGATAGTATAATTCCCAATTGGGCAAAGCAAATCCTCCTTTTATTCTTGCATCTTGTAACAATTTAAGTCTTATTCTCACTTTCTTCCCCTGCCAAATGTATTTTAGCACTATTTTTTTTAAATCTTCAAAAAATTCTTTCCCTAATCTGATTGGAATTGTCTGGAATAAGTATAAGATTCTGGGCAATACATTTATCTTAATTGTAGATATTCTCCCAATCAGTGATAATTGTAAATTTTCCCATTTTATCAAATCTGTCGTAATCTGTTGTTTAAGTTTGAGATAATTGTCCTCCTTAAGTGTGCTACATCTTGGTGTTATATGTATCCCTAAATACTTAACCTTGTTTGTGACCTGGATCCCCAAAACTTCCTCCAATTCTTTCTTTTGTCTTACTAACATGTTCTTTGCTAAAATCTTTGTTTTATCTTTATTTATTTTCAAACCTGCTACTTTTCCATACTCTTCTATCTTTTCTATCAGTTTAGCTGCAGACTCCAATGGATCCTCTAATATAAATACCAGGTCATCTGCAAAAGCTTGTAATTTATACTCTTCTTTTTTAATTTTCATTCCTTTTATTTCTTTTTCTTCTCTGATGTTCCTATTGAGCACTTCCAGTGCTAACACAAACAGCAGAGGCAACAGTGGACAGCCTTGTCTGATCCCTTTTCTTATATCTATAAAGTCTGTTAAGTCTCCATTTTTCATAACCTTTGCAGTTTGTTTATGATATATCATTGCGATGGCTTGAGTACATTTTTTACCAAAGCCTATTTGGTCCAATTGTAACAGCATAAAATGCCAATTCACATTATCAAAGGCTTTTTGTGCATCTATAAACATCAGAGCCATTTGTTTTTCAGGATGTGCCTCATAGTATTCCAGTGTATCTAAAATTATTCTCATATTATCTTTAATCTGTCTCTTCAGCAGAAATCCATTTTGATCAGGATGAATAAAATTGTTTAAATATCTTTTCAGTCTTTCTTCCAGAATTGAAGCAAAAAATTTATACTCTGAATTTAACAGTGATATAGGTCTGTAATTTTTAACTTGCTGTGGGTCTGTGTCCTCCTTCGGTATGGTGACCATATTTCGGTGTTGTGACTGGAAGGATCGATCCTGCTGGGAGTTTTGACTCTGATGACTGTTAGATCGTGGATTGACGCCAGAACTAGAAGAACCAGGAAACGTCAATCTGAAGGGAGGCGTCAGGACAAACATTGATTGGAGCGAATGAGAAGAGCAAGTCAGTAAATTAGCACGTTGCCTTAATGAGTATAAAAGGACACAGCTGGGCTGGTACATTTCGCCAGGAACAAAATAACTATTTGAGTGAGGACGTTACAGCAAAGACCTCTGAGGCTGAGGATTTATTGCCAGGACTGGTTTGCCAGACAGAGTAAAGATTTATGCTGTGGTTTCTGCCAGCCATTATCTTGTAAGACTTCTTTCTGTTTGATTTAATTGTGAAACGGCTGCTTTCTGTTTTGTTCGTTTGAATTTTGAAGGGGAGTCATAACATTTTGGGTATTCTTTTCTTTGTCATAACTTCATTCATAATTTCTAATAAGTGAAGATTCAATGTTTCCTGGAATGTCTTATAAAATTCCACTGGCAAACCATCCAGACCTGATGCTTTCCCAATGTTTTGCTTTTTTAAAGCTTCTGTTAATTCCATCATTGTTATATTACTTTCTAACATTGTTTCAACATCTTTGGGTATCTGGGGCAAATTTGCTTCCTGTAAGTATTGTTGAATTCTGTCTTTCTGAACATTCTCTTGATGGTGCAGTTTTCCATAGTAATCTTGAATAATTTTTTTCTTCTCCGCATTTCCATAGCATACATGTCCTTGTTTGTTTATCAGTTGATTTATTCTTCTCGAGTCTCTTTCCTTTCTCAATTTATATGCTAGCCATCTGCCTGGTTTATTTGCATCTTCAAAATAGTTCTGCTTAGCATTTCTAATTTTTTGTGCTATTTCTTCTTTTTCCATTAGCCCCATTTTATGGTTAGTTATGTCCATTTTAATTTCAATGTCCTTTTTTGTGGAAATTTCTGTAGTTCTTTTTCCAACTTCTTGTAGTCATCTCCCAATATTTTAAAGATTTTTTTCCATTTTATATATTTTTTCCTTGTACAGTCCATTATCAAACCTTTTGTATAAGCCTTCATTGTGTCCCCAAAGTTCCCAAATGATGTATCCTCTTTTGTATTTTCTTTAAAGAAAAAAGTCAATTCTTTCTCAATTTTCTGTTTAAAGTCTTTTTCCTTTAATATCGTATTATTTAAAGTCCAACTAGATCTCCTTTTTTGTCCTTTTCATACAAGTGTTATTGGCTTGTGATCTGCCCAAGTACTTGCTTCTATTTCAATGTCTTGTATGTTAGAAAGCAATTCTGTTGACATCCATATCATATCTATTCTAGACCATGATGCATGTCTATTTGAATAAAAGGTATATTGTTTATTTTCCACATTTCTTTGTCTCCATGCATCTTTTAGGTTTATCTCATCTGCCATTCGAAAGAAGGATTTTGGCAATGTCTTTCTAGTTTTCTTTGCTGTTTTTTGTGTTTTATAATCCAATTTGTTGTTTATTATTCCATTAAAATCTCCCAAAATCTCCCAAAATCTCCCATCAGACAGATATTAGCATAGTCCAGTTCAATTATTTTCTTGTGTAATTTCCTGTAAAAATCTTCTTGATTATCATTTGGAGCATAAATTGCTATTAAAAGTGTCTTTAGATTCCAGATAGAATAACTCCGCTTTTTCAACTGTATCAATTTTGTGTCTTTGTTCCTGCCAGGTAAACAGGAGGACTTCGAGTATCAGTCACCTATAATTTATTCCTCTCTTAAGTAACTCTTTGGTCAAGAATAAATATTCTCTTCTTATCTCTCTCACTCTTCTCGGTACCTGTTTCAGTACCATCATTTCTTTATCTTTGTACTTTAGTGTTTTTTCTCTTGCCACCTGCAGTATTTGTGATTTTATTATTTTCTTAGTAAATCTGATATGAACTTCTCTTGATGGTTTATTTCTCATCGCATATCTTGTATAAACTAATATAATGACTATTAATAAACCCCAATTTAAAAAACCCAATACTAGAAATGTTACTGTGACCAGATCTACCATCCATATACTGTCTAAGATTTGTCAGAGTAAGATGCTTTTAATCATCTTACCCCCGAAAAAAATAAGATTCAGGTCCCAATATCTCAGGGTTAAATGCTCTATAACATTCAAAATATAATAAAGCATAAACATAAGGCAGCTGAGTTTATTATTAACATTATTGAGTTACTAGTCTGTGCAAAAAAAGATAAGAATGAATATTCTGAAAAGTTTCTTTGGAGGAATCAATGACTATGTCCAACAAGATAAAATATCTCTAATAAAATAAATGATTGTCAAGAACTTTAATTGTGTCAAATCTTTGCAGGTTGAAATTATACAGACTGAAATAAAAGAATAAATGACTGAATGATAGCTGTTATTTCAATGAATAGATATCAAAGATTGTCAGGTATTTTATTCAAAGCCCTATTAAAAAGCTATCAGTTTTCTCAATAACAGTGGGTATCACTATCTAAAAAGAGATATTCTAAAATGCTATTTGCCCCCTTCTTCTGGTACTATAAGATTTAAATATTATGTAGCCAGATTGTAACATACAAAATCCAATATCCTGCATATATTCAGATATTAGGATAAATTATAATCTATAATAAATCCTTTTAATCTATACAATGATATTAGCCATACAGTGCTAACCATAGAATTGATGCTAACTATTTTTAAATAAAATTATGAGTCATTTTTGTTAATAACAATAAACACAATTCCATAGAAAATAATTCTCTGAAACTGGAATTTTCTTCAACTTGAGAGGATATTATCACATTCTGAAGCAATCAAAATAATATATTCCATTTTTAAAAAGCAAAGATGAGACTAAAATGAAAACTTTCAAAAATCTCTACAGCACTGTAGGGAGAATTAAATGATGATATCTGGCAAATATTTCTAGCATTAAAGGCACCAAACTGCAGTCATACAGCAGTGAAAGAAACATTCCATCTTCTACAATAACTTTAAAGAATGCTTAGAGCAATTCAGCAGTACAGCCTTAATTGTTTGCTTCTGGTGCTGGTCCTGCCTGTTTCTTAAACCTATTTCAATTTTTCCCCTTCTTTATATTATCAATAATTGCTCTGATGCTACAACAATAAAGTAATAAGGAATGGGTTGTACATTCATTCCTACACTCTTTGTAAGTCCAGGAAAATGTTATAGCAAGGAAGAATTTTGTGCAGCTTCAGAAAAATAATGTGGTATACCATTGCAGCTTACAATGTACTCAAAAGAAGAAGAAGGGAAGAATGTCAAAAATGAAAACAGCAGAGGGACCATGACAAACCCAGACTGAGCAAAAATCAAAATAGTCCAAGTGGGAGATATAAGGCTGAATAGAATTTAAGTTTCTAGAGTTGAACATTCTTTAGTTATTTATTTAGCATATGGCAATTCTTTAGTGACTTTGGGAGACCCCATTGGATCAAACACAAGATTATTTTATTTTTAAAAATCAGCAATAGCCATTCAGTAGAGAACATAGCTACCCAAGGTAAAATGGTTGTCCAAAGTAGCAACTACCAGCTGGCGAGGACAAGGTATGAGAGGCAGGCTAGAAAAATAGAGCTGGGGCTATTAAAATAGAATGAAGCACTGGGAACCATCTGATGAAGAACTTAACATAGCTTCAATCAGAAAGCAGCAGGTTTGAATTGCAACTGTACCTGGAAAGAACAGGGATGTTATACAATGGGAGGAGGATGGCATTATCTGCTCCTGCATAGAAAGCTGTTGAATGCCCAGAACTAATGATGGTCCAAGAAGAACATACAGATCAGTCCTTTGTAACAAGATTTTCAGAAAACTTGTTTTCTTTCCCTAAAACAAACCTGAGACAGAAATACAACAATTTATCCATATCTGGGGAAGTTATAGTCTCCTACAAAAGCTACCTTCTCTTTTGCTCGTGTTCATAAAGCTATCAGGAAAGGCAACATGATAAGCTCACAAAATGTAGTTAAATGGATTTATTTTTATTGCTTTCATATCTTACAACATAAACCTTACTCTTTCCAATTCCCCCTCAATCACATATTGAACTGGTCCATCATTTTCCTATTACATTCTTTCTGACACTTCCTGAAACAACTACATACTGTAAAGAAAATTAGAGAAAGGTAGGCAGGAGTAACTTGCAAAGCCTATACAAGAAAGCAACACAGTTATCTAATATTAATATGCAAGTTATGTTAGCATTTTGAGGAAAGGCAGATTCCTGCTTACACATTAGCCTGTAGGTTGCTAAAAACAATGGAAATTTGAAGAAATCGTTTTCATCTAAGTGGAAGTTACCCATGACTAGACATTTATGTTGATAATTGATAATTTGATTTGGTACCATTGCATATTTTCTCCATTTGTGTTTTCCCATAACTAGATTCCAGAAATTTAGATATGAGTGGGAAGAAAAAAGACAACAGAAAGAAAGAAAGAATGGGGACAATCATTTCTTCCTCAAGAATTCAAAAGGTATTATATTTTCTGGAAATGTTCTTCTAATTGGTCTTCTTTCCTGCAGGGAAATAAATACAATCACCTAAATCTGTGGCTGGTTTTATTTCAACAGTGATGAAGCAAGTACCAAGTCTGATGTCTGAGCTATGGTTGGTGATGGTTTTTCTCTTTGAACTTGTTTTCTTGCATTCTCCATAAATCTGTTTCTCTGATTTAGCACAATTATTAATAGGATAAAAGAAAATCCACACAATTTAATTTAAGAGTGTACAAAATTAAGTAGCAATCCATCATTGTCAGTAGGATGGCATTTATGAATCACCTATAAAAGGGGAAAACATCTGCCTGTGATTTCTTTGGACTTGAATCAACACAAAGAAGATAATAATTTATCTTGGGATATAATATATTTTGTTGGACGGTGACCCAATGACTGTGTACCTCAGTGGTGGAATTCAATTTTTTTTACTACCGGTTCTATGGGCATGGCTTGGTGGGCATGGCAGGGGAAGGATACTGTAAAATCTCCAGTCACAGGTGGTATTTGCTGGTTCTCCGAAATATTCAAAATTTCCACTACTGGTTCTCCAGAACTAGTCAGAACCTGCTGAATATCACCTCTGGTGTACTTAACCACTTGGCTGCCCAGATGTAAACTAAGTAATGTCAAGAATCCTAGAGTTGTATTTTTATATACTCTTGCTCTGAATAGCCTTGAAGTCTCTTTTCTCATAATCTGTCAAATAGAATATAATCATCTGTAAAAAGATCTATTTTTGTATGTGTGGGATACAATAAGACTGACTCTTCAGCACCACTTGATCTATTAACCACAACCACAAATCACCAGCTTAGGGTTTAGATAGAAAGTTAAGGATTAACTTCATCTTTGTCTATCATTCTACCTGTTCTTTATCTAGGAAATTGCTAATCTCAATTTACTTTTTTTGCCTTTCTTCCCAGCCTCATTGCCTATGTCTTCCATTTGGATGTAGCTACCTAGGTACTAACTTTTGCCAATCAATAAAATATATTTACTATTAATAAATCTTCCTTATTTTTTTATTATTGCAGTTATTAAGTCTGTTCTTCTGATGAATATTCAAGTTGGATTTGTGCTTTCAAGAACATTCACACAAAGCATTGTTCATCACCCAAGAGGCAGGGGTGGGATTCAAATTTTTTAACAACCAGTTCTGTGGGCTTGGCTTAGTTGGCGGGCATAGCTTGGTGGCCATGTGACTGGATGGGAATGGCCAACTCAACATCACTCACATCAAGGGGCACTTATTCTCATCTGGCCTCTCATGATTGTGAGGATACTGCAACCATTGTAAGTGTGAAAAATGGTCATAAGTCACTTTTTTCACTGCCATTGTAACTTTGAATGGTCACTAAATGAACTATTGTAAATCAAGGATTACCTGTACAAAAATACAAAAAGCTTCTTTGCTTGAAAAAAGCTGCCCTAAATACCAATCATTAGATTAAAAATACCTGCAAGCTGGAGTTACAAATCAGGCAAGGTGCCAGAGCACCTTGAGGAATTAAAATAGTTTAAAGGCAATGATAACTATCAGCAGCCAACTCTTGCTCATAAAGTGAAATCCTTTAGGTCATTTAAGCTTTCCAGAAAGAGCACACCCAGGAGGAGCAATCCTTAGATCCATTTGCACCACTTAAAGATACTAGCTGGTCTCACTCATCTCACAAGATATCCTAAGGAAATCATCCAGATTTAAGAAAGATCACATGCCCGCCAGAAAGGCAGTAAAAATAATCATTTATTTATTTTATTTTATTTTATTTATTTTTGTCAATTTCTTACATGATAATAGGTATAAGTAAAAATATAGTTATGAATACATGGATACATAAAAGAAAAATAAAAAATAAAAGAAACAATAGGACAGGGATGGTAGGCACATTGGTGCACTTATGCATGCTCCCTACAGACCTCTTAGGAAAGGGGTGAGGTCAATAGTAGACAGTCTAAGGTTAAAGTTTTGGGGGTTTGGGGAAGAAACCACAGAGTCAGGTAGAGTATTCCAGACATTGATCACTCTGTTGCTGAAGTCGTATTTCCTGCAATCAAGTTTGGTGCGATTAATCTTGAGTTTGTATATGTTGTTTGCTCTTGTATTGTTATGGTTGAAGCTGAAGTATTCATTGACAGGTAGGACACTGCGATGTATGATTTTATATACTATACTTAGATCAGATCAAAGGCGGCATAGTTCAATGCCAAGTTTGCATCCTGTCTCTTGGAAGTACACCCCAAAGGACAGTGCCAGATACCACTAAAGCAGTGAAGGAAGACCCCTCCCCAGATAGAAAAAGAAACATGAAGCAGGAAAAAATTCAAACACAATACAAATAATTAAATCACAACAGTAGCTGTTGCTTGTTAAACCAATTACCAGAACAAATAAACACAGGAACTAGCTAGATTTCTCAACCCAGTTTCTTTTCAGGAACAGAGATTAACCTTTTTCCTTCTAAATAAAGCTGAATTGGGGAAATTATCCCATCAATAAACACAGGATTAAACTTCACCAAGCACAGAATTAAACTTCACCAAAAACCAGTTTTAGACCAAAACTCAGAAAGGGTATATAAACTCATGTTTGAATGTCAATCTTTCTAGCCAGCCAAGAAGCCTTGCTGAATGTCACTTATCTTGGTTCCTTGTCATTCTTTCCGGCAGCTCTGCTTCATTATTCAATTATTTCTTCAAAGTGCTAACTCCAACAGGGTAATATTTCCTCCCAACAGTAGTGTAAAAAGCTTAAAATAACCCTTCCCCTTTAAGAAAGTCAAGCTGTCAGGTTTCCAAGTGAAATGGCTACACATATATCAGTTTTGGGCTCCACACAAGCAAAATACCAGCAAAGGAGAAAAAAAAACTCCAGAGAAGTTCCAGAGACAGGAAGTCTAGTCCTGCAAAGAATTTAATAAGGGTTAACAGAGAGGCATTTTGTGTAAGCAACACCAGAATGTTTCCTTCCGGCCTTCCTTACAGGATTAGGCCAGTAAAGTGGGGAAAAAACTAAAAGGATATTTCTTCTAACAACCTGTTCTCCAAACTGCTTAGAAAGTTAACAACTGGTTCTAGTGAATAGGTGCGAAATGGTACAATCCCATCCCTGCCAAGATGTCTTTTTTTCCTGCTAAAGAAGGATGGGAGAAAAACAATCTAACAAGTGAATTTTGTGAACTTCAGAAACTCCTATCACAGTAAGGCAATAAAGATATGATCTGAAGTTAAAATACTAAAGCAATATTATAAATCCATAGCCTTAAGAGGAGAAAATAATAAAAAATTAGGCTGTAGTACAAAGATCCAGATGAGCAAGATCCCACTACCCTGTTTCACAAGAAAAGTTATGACCAATATCATTTATATTTATTAATCAAATTTGTATTCCACCATATCACAGGACTCTTGGCAGCTGTATGACTTCTGATCATAGTTTAAATGCAGAGGCAGCAAAGATTTGTATGTAAAATATGGTTCTTATTATGTACTGAGGAGAAATTCTGACTTTAGAAACCTAAAAGAGATGTAGCTTGGTTGTGGTTCTATTGAATTCCAAGGACCTGGTTCTTCCTGCAAATCCATGATTACATCTGGATCTCAGACAAGAGCCTCATCTACCCTTTCTTCTTTCTCTTCCTTACATGAGGATTTACTCAAATGGAATGTGATACTTCACTACCCTTGTGATAACATTCAAAAAGGGATGGAGGATGTTGTCTTCCTTTTGGCTTGCTTCAAAGCCTTTGAAGCACATTTTTGTAATCTTTAAGCCCTGTAAATGTGAAGTGGAAGCATCTCTTTTCATGTAGGCCATTTAAGAACTCATTATAGAGTCCCTTGCAATATTGTTCCCAAATGTCACTGATGTGTCTTTGCTGAGTGGTGTTCCTTTAAAAAATATTTTAAAACTTGTAAGGTGTCTTTACACAATACCCAAGGCAGGGATTCCCAACCCTCTGATCATGGAGCAGCACTGGTCTGCCAGAAACTGGGTCACAAGTGAAGGTCATTCTGTGGGATGCAGGCTGCATGCAAATCTATGCCCTCTTTATTCCACAGAAAAGCATCTCTCATTTTGTGGGGCCACTGACTTAAGGTACTGTTTTTGGAGTCAGGTCACCTCAAAATGCAATACATAAATACAAACATAATACAAATAGCTTTGCTTAGCTGCTCAGTTTCTCAAGATTTTCATAGACAATACCCCCACTTTAAATGGATGCTATATTCTTTAACAATTCAATTCAAACCATTGATAAGAAAATCTAATCTTAATTCATTGTTTTATCTTCAACCAAACACAGATATCTTTACTACATAGACTATTGGAAATACTCCAAGTACCAACATTTGGAAAGTCATTGCAGTCCTAGGCTGAAACTGAGTTGCAGAAAAGAAAACTATGATCAGTCCTGACCATGTAGCTTGCCTACATAAACATTCAGTCATAAATTCCCACAGTGAGCAGTTCTCTCATGCTTGGGGAAATATCTAAAGGGCATCAGACTAGCATAAGAATGCTAGTCTTGCTTATGCTGGTATTATTATGGTTCTAAAGGTCAGCTCCTTATTTCAGATTTCACACTGAGCCTCTCTTCTCCAATCCTTTAAATAATTTCTGAAAGATAAATTGTGTCCTATATTTGTGTGCATGTGTGTGTGTGTGTGTGTGTGTGTTGTATATATATATAATTGTATAATTGAAATCATTAATCAAAATATATAAATGCAAACTAATACAAAGCAAGAGAAAGAGAAAGAAATCAAAAAGCAGAAATGTGCTTAAAAAAAGAAAAAAAGTTGAAGAAAAATAGAAAAGAAAAAAGAAATAAAAAAAGAAAAAAGTTGAAGAAAAATAGAAAAGAAAAAAGAAATAAAGAAGTGGCTTCAGTGGTGGGATTCAAAAAAATTTACTACCGGTTCTGTGGGCATGGCTTGGTGGGTGTGGCATGGCTTGGTGGGCCTGGCTTGATGGGCATGACATGGGAAGGATACTGCAACATCCCATTCCCTCCCCACCCCACTAATCTGCTTTTCAGCTCTGTTCTCCTATGCAGGGCAACAAAAAAAGACCCAGCCAATCAGCTGGGGCTCAGGAGCAGAGAATAGATGGGGGCGGGGCCAGTCAGAGGTAGCATTTGCCGGTTCTCTGAACTACTCAAAATTTCCACTAGAACTGGTCAGAACTGGTCAGAACCTGCTGAATACCACCTCTGAGTGGCTCCCAATATTCTTCACAACAATTATATGTATATTAGCCTCTCTCTCTAAAATGACATCCTATTGCTCCTCTTTTTATAATCTATCCATGGATGCGATTCAACCGGTGTAACAACTGGTTTGGTGAGCATGAGCTCTTTGAATCCAATTTCTTTCAGTTTTTTTTTTATATGTCCACCAAGCATGATAAAATGTCCCCTCATATTGTTCACATTTCCAACCTATATTATTTTTATAATTTTCTATAGATGCTAAACTAAAGAATAACAAAACAGACAAATCCTTCTTCTCTGACCACTATTTTACATCTCGTTCTCAGCTCAGCCTTTCAATCAATCTTGATTTCTGATTCTCAAAAGCAATACCAACTATTTCCTATAGTTGGGGTATTCAATAAAATTCAGTGTTTAGTGTATTATAAGGTGGCACTGGAGATCATTCTTATTTTTATTTATTTTCATTTATTTATTTTGTCAAAAGCTTATAATGCAATAGAAATCAGAATAAACTTAAGTTTAAATATAAGAAATAGGAACTAATAATTGGGGACAATAGGACAGGGAATTGTGCACTTATGCACACCCTTTACAAACCTTTTAGGAATGGGGTGAGGTCAATAGAGGCTAGTTTGACGGTAAAGGAGTAGGGGTTTGAGCAGGTGACAACAGAATCTGGTAGTGAGTTCCAGGCATTGACCATTCTGTTGCTGAAATCGTACTTCCTGCAATGGAAGAGAATGTAAACCTAGAATGGTTTACATTAAGTTTATATCTGTTGTGTCCTCTTGTGTTGTGATTAAAGCTGAAATATTCATTAACCGGTAAGACATTGTAACATGTGATTTTATGTACTATGCTTAAGTCCAATCTTAGCCAGTGTAGTTAAAGGTTGTCTAGTTGTCATTCAGCCAAGAACATAGAAGAGGAGAAATGAAGGCAAAATGAGGTGGGCAAAACTCCAAAGTTTCTTACATTTGTCAAGCACCTCTTCAGAGACAAGTGTTAACATGAGAGGGGAAATTGCCTTTCAAACAGCAGACTGGGGTGGGGGGGATTCAGCAAAAGGAAGTCAGTTTGTGATTTCTTCATTTTTCACCTTTTTGAAAATCTGGGAATTTTTAATCATGAGTTCTCATCAAGCATTATTAAATTTAAGAAGGCCATCTACCCCAGGCCATCAGCAAATATAGTTATTTTTTGAAGGAATGGTAGTCCTGCAGGGGTCTGTAGTCTTGGCCCAACTCTTATGTGAGAAATGTCTTCTCTCCTTATCTCTCTGTCTCTTCCTTTGCTTAGCCCTCTGCAAAAGCACAATTGATGTGTTTCCCCTGACAATGAATGGGACATTGGTTCTTGTACATAGACAGGCATGAGCACAGCTAAGAAAAAGTATTGCACTCTTCTGATAAGGTTTCGTGTACTGAGACCCCAGCTAAATCCTTGTATATAAGATACATGTGACTTTCCCTCAGATTGTTCTTCCTCCCCTTCTTTGGATATTCCTTGTTCCTTCCCTGTGTTATTCCTTTTTTGACCAGCCTACCAAATTTCATTAAACATTTTCATTTATGAATTTATATGTTGCAATATCCCCTTTATCCTCCTATCTGTTCAAGTTATTGTCCAGTGTCACTCCTTCCTTTTTTTAAAAAAAAATCCTCCTGGGACAGTTATTTATTTATTTATTAAATTAGTTTGACATCCGTCTTGCCACAAGGCAACCCTGCTCTCTCTCAAATAAGCCCATCTTGCTTAACTTAATCTTTGTGATATTTTTCAGATGGAAGTTTGATTGATCATTTCACTGATGAAGCACTTGCTCAAATATTGATATTCTTAACCATCAGATGATTTTGTCTTGGCAGGCTTCTGGGTGAGGCTTTACAGCACAGCAACCCTCAACTTTTTTGGCACCAGGGGTCGGTTTCATTTTCAGTTGTGTGGCCCAGTTCCTATCAGTCCATGGTCCAGGGGTTGGGAACCCCTACTATAACTAACTAGATGTCTCTGAAGAAGTGGAGACATTGCAACAACCAACAACACAATAGTGAGCAATAGCCAGTGGTGATTTCTGGCCAGCAAAGTCTTTCTGCATAAAGGAAAGATTGAGAGATCTACCTACAACCATACTCCTCATGAGGAACCCATGTGATGGAAGTCTTTTGGTTTTCTTATGAGTTGAGCACCAGAGATTCAAAGACAAAATAGCTTGATTGCATACACAAGTGCAGCCTTGTAAAGGACAAGCTGACCAAACCCTCACTTTTTAAATCACTTTTATGTATAATCAGTTTAGAATTGGGACAAGGAAAACAGTCTCTGGGTGAATAAATACGGATTTAAAATGCCTAACATGGAATATAAATGGAGCAAACACTCTTCAAAAAGGAAGAAAAATATTTCATTATTTTAAAAAACATTGAAACAAGATGTAATGTTTACAAGAAATGTATATTAGAAAAAAAATGATACAAAATATTTGATCTGCAAAAATTTGGGTGAAGAATTTATTTCACTGTGAATCAAAAACAATAGTTTTGTACATAAACCCCCAATTATAACCAAAATTGACGTTAACTGGTAATTATGGCAGATAAGTTGGGATTGAAGCATGGCACAAAAGCTTTAATAATGAAAATTTAAGGTCTAAATAAGGATCAAGTTAACATTTAATAAAGACATAAATAATTATGGATAAATTTATGAATTTACCATATGAAAATAGGCATTTAATGTAAAACTGAAGTCAAGTAATTTGTCCATAAAAAGATAGAATTTCTAAGAAACACTTTGAAATGAAACTTAGTAAAATACCAAAAGTTTTTTTTCACATGATGGACAATTTAGAGCTTGTATATACTTGGAGAAATAAAAAATGTGGTGCAAAAAGATCAATGTCTTTTTCTGAAAGACTTTCTCAAGAATTGATCTACTTTGGATATCCAAGAATTAAAGTGTTCAAAAAGTGAAGATACTGCCAAAACCCTTTTCAAACCAGTGATTCAGCATTTAAACCCAGTGATTCAGCATTTAAAAGAAAATCAATTCCTTTAGATGGAAGTTACATGAAACATAGTTAGAGGAAGAAACAGTAATTGAAGATTACAGAAATAAATTGAAAGAATTTTTGACAACTCTGATAAAGTGATAGACATAAGTATTGTTTGGAATGCAAGTAAAGTTTTTATGAGGGGACATTTTATGCAACATAATATGAAGCTCAAAAAAAGAGGGATATCAGAAAATACAAATTATGTTAAAATAGGGAATCAAATTAAGAAGGATATCTTAAGATGGGAGGACTTACAATTGTCATTGTATTTCCTAGAATTATGTCTTTGTTTCAGACAATACCTATGTTATGTCCGTGGAACTGGTGGGGGTTCCCAACCAGGTCCGCTGTTTGAGCGGGAGCACCAGCCGCTCCCATTAGTTGGCTCCGTTTGACAGTCGGCTATATAAGCCGGCTGTCGGGCAGAGCCAGCTTGTTGTCGCCCGCTAGTCTGCTAGTTAGCAAGCAGACGCGACAACCCTTTATTCCCCGCGATAAAGCCTTGTTAGTTGTACGCTCTGGTCTCATGCCTCTTCCTTACCATCGCTCCACAACACTGGCGACGAGGGTGGGATGGTCGAAGGCTAGCCAGACGCGTCTATTCAAAGAGCTGTAAATCACTGAAAGTGAAGTCACGAGCGCTGTAGCCGCAGCCGCGCAACGCTCACAAAGAGCGCGAAATTCAAACCACCATTACTCGAGCCGCAGTCACTGAAACGAGCCCCGGCACCATAGCCGCGGCCACCAACGCTCACCAAGAGCGTGAAATTCAAAAAGAGCTATGTAACCCAGAGAGACAGTCACAGCCTGCGCTCTTTTAAGAGCGCGATTTCAAAGATGATTAAGGAAGACGAACCCGACACTTCCCATGATGAATGCTAATCCACCATTCCCGCCATTCAAGCCAAACGAGGAAACGTGGGACTCCTACAAGAATCGCTTCAGCCATTTCCTCAATGCCATCGGGTTAGCTGACGCTGCGGAACATAGAAAGAAGTCTTATTTCCTCAGCTATTGTGGGGCCGCCGTTTTTGACACCGCTACAGCGTTAGTCGCACCACGCGCCATCAGAAGCGTCCCATGGGATGAATTACAAGAAATACTCTCCAATCACTACGCGCCAAAACCATCCCAGATCACTAGAAGGTACGCCTTCAGAATCAGGAAGCAGGCAGTGGGGGAGTCGATCAACGAATACATGGCTGCCCTGAGGACAGCTGCCTTACAGTGCGGTTTCAAAGAATATCTGGAAGACATGCTGCTGGACCAGACTCCAAAGATGTTTGCTGGCAAAAAAGGACTTGAATCTGGCCCTAGCCATGGAGGAAGCCCTGGCTGCTGAGCTCTCTGCCCAGTCAGCAGCTGAGATTCAGGGCACTCCATTAAAGCCCAGCAGCCCAACCGTCCATTCTGAAGAAGTGCTCAGTGAAGAAGACCCCACAGACTTGTCAGACATCAACCGCCTTAAGCATCAGCAGCCTTCACAGGTAGGAGCAGGACAGACAAACAACTTCAAACAACCGCCCTTGTGCCTAACCTGCGGAGGCTCCCACTCTAGGGTATCCTGCAGGTTCAGAAACGCCATCTGCCTGAACTGCCAAAAGAAGGGTCACCTCGCTAGAGTATGCCAAGCAGGGCGCTCCTTGCCTCAAAGACCTCCACCACCTTCTATTTCCCAAAGGCAAGTGGAGGACTGCTATACCTGCTACCACGCTAACCATACTTCCCAAACCCCCGATAAAATTAAAATTTCTGTTTTCCTAGAAGGTAAACCCTGCAGGATGGAGGTAGACACGGGATCTGCGCTCTCAATCATCTCCTGGGACACTCTGAAGAAGATCCAGCCCAGACTGTCAAGGAAACAGCTCCAAAGATGCCACCTGACACTGCGGGACTACCAGGGCAAGAACATTCCTGTCCTCGGGAAAGGCAAGTTCCTCGTTCAATTCCAAGCCTTTAAAGGCCATTTGCCTTTAGTGGTTGTTAACGGTGCCCTCCCCAGCCTGTTGGGACTTGATTGGTTTCCTTCCCTTGGCCTTAGTGTAACTGGGATCCATGCTGTCTCAACTTCTGATGTAGATACATTATTTTCTGAATTTTCTGACGTATTTAGCAGCGAGCTGGGTTGCTATTCGGGCACCCCCATCTTGTTTTCCGTAGATCCCCAGGCAATTCCTCTCCGCCTTAAGCCACGCAGGGTGCCTTTCGCCATCCGTCCTAAATTGGACGCAGAATTAGACAAACTACTTAAACAAGGGGTGTTAGAACCTACTGATTTCGCCAAATGGGAGACCCCCATAGTCACCCCACTCAAGAAGGATGGCAGTTTAAGAATCTGCGCAGACTATAAAACCACGCTCAACCGTTATTTACAGGTCAGCGCATACCCCGTCCCTGTTATTCAGCACCTGTTACACACATTCGAACCCGGCACCATTTTCGCCAAGTTAGATATGTCCCAGGCATACCAACAGTTCCCTGTTGATGATCAAACAGCTGAATTACAAACCATAGTCACACATAGAGGGGCATTCAAATGTAAGCGCCTCCAATTCGGGGCAGTGTGGCCCCGGGTATTTTCCAATCACTCATGGAACGGATTCTCCAAGGTCTCCCAGGAGTTGTTCCGTATTTCGATGACATCTTAGTCTCAGCTACGAGCCAACCTCAACTCATTCAGAGGGTCAGGACAGTGCTAGAGAAGTTTAGGCAGCATGGCCTCAAACTTAAAAGGGAGAAGTGCGCCATCGCCACTAGGCAGGTGGACTTTCTAGGTTATAGGATAGACGCCTCCAGCATCCACCCAATTGAGTCCAAGGTGAAGGCCATCCACGAGGCACCCACACCAACCAACAAGACTGAACTACAAGCCTTTCTGGGGCTTCTAAACTTTTACGCCTCATTCCTCCCGCACAAAGCATCAGTCGCTGAACCCCTACATAGACTCTTAGATAAAGACTCACCCTGGCATTGGGGACCCAAAGAAGCCCACGCTTTCAAATCAGTCAAATCATTACTCACATCAGAAGCGGTTTTAGTCCAGTTCGATCAACGCCTTCCTCTGGTCTTGGCTGCTGACGCATCCCCTTTTGGGATTGGGGCTGTCCTAAGCCACAGACTCCCCAACGGCTCTGAGGCACCAATTGCCTTCTTTTCTAGGACCTTCTCCTCGGCAGAAAGGAACTACAGCCAAATTGATAAAGAGGCCCTGGCTGCGGTTGCTGCAGTTAAGAAGTTCCACGAATTCTTGTTTGGCCATCATTTTGAACTTGTGACTGACCATAAACCTCTCCTAGGACTTTTATCTGGAGATAAGCAAACCCCGCAGGTACTTTCACCCAGAATGACCAGATGGACTTTGTTTCTGGCCTACTCATTCAAGTTGGTGCATCGTCCTGGCAAGAACTTGAGTCATGCCGATGCCCTCAGTCGCTGCCCATTGCCAGTCCCAGTCGAGGACTCTGCACCAATTCATGCCATCTTTGAGGTCAACGAACTCAAACTTCCAGTGACAGCCGAAGACATCGCGGCGCACTCCAAGAAAGACAAAATAATCGTCCAAGTTCTGGACTGGGTGGGAAGGGGGTGGCCGGAAACTCAATGTACAGTTGACTTTGTTCCCTTTAAAACCCGCCAGCAGGAACTGTCGAGGCTACAGGGATGTCTATTGTGGGGCACAAGAGTAGTCATCCCAGCCACCCTTCGAGTACCCATCCTGAAGGTGCTTCACGAGGGCCATCCGGGCATCGTAAGGATGAAGGCGCTGGCCCGCAGCTACGTTTGGTGGCCCGGCATGGATGCTCAAATCGCCAACTGGGTAAGCTCTTGCCAACCCTGCCAAGAAACCAGGGCTGCCCCGCCCGCCGCCACGCCCACCAGGTGGGAAAGTGCTAGTGCCCCTTGGTCTCACCTGCACATCAACCTGGCTGGACCAGTGCATGGCAAGACTTTCTTGGTGGTCGTGGATTCCTACTCCAAGTGGATTGACGTGGCCTTGCTTCCCACGACCACCACCCAAGCAGTAGTCAAAGCCCTGACCCATTTGTTTGTCACCCATGGACTTCCAGACACGCTGGTGTCTGACAATGGCCCGCAGTTCACGTCATGTGAGTTCAGTATGTACGTGGCTAATTTGGGCATCAGACATGTCCTTACAGCTCCCTTTCACCCCGCTAGCAACAGGATGGCAGAGAGAGCGGTAAGGTCAGCCAAGGAGGCACTCGCCAGGTTTGGCCAGGTAAACTGGCACTCTAAACTGTCTCGTTTCCTGCTTAGCCAACATACGACGCCTTGCACCACTACTAACAAATCTCCCGCCGAACTTTTAATGGGGAGACGACTTAGAACCACCCTGGACAGGCTACACCCCCACTACTGCCCAGACACCCCTTTAGGGTCTGACAGTCTGGTCCGAGACTTTGCCTTGCAAGACCTGGTGTACGCCAGGAACTATGCAGGGGATCCTTTGTGGGTACCAGGTCAAATCGTGTCAGTCACAGGTCCAAGATCCTACAGGGTCCTCCTGGAAGATGGATGCTTGTGGCGAAGGCACGTGGACCAACTCAGAAGGCGACGTGCGGCTGATACCAACCCAACCCGACCTGCCAGCGCCAACGTCTCCCTGCCGGTGCCAGACGGAAGCTCCCTGTGGGACCCGGTTTTCCCCGACGAACAGGAAGGTCTACTGGAGAACCCGAGTTTCCGGCCAGGGTCACCGACTCAGCAGCCGAGCGTTCCAGTTTGCCAACCAGACCACGAGACTCGCTCGGGTCAGCCCGAGCAAAGGGACTCGCCGACTTCGCAGGACACTGCGCCAGAGCAAGCCCATGCCCCGACGACCGTCGAGGCACGTCCCGAGGGCCTGGACTTGTCACCAGCCAACAGTTCACCCGAACTGCGACGCTCTGGTCGCCTGCGCAGGCAGCTGGCTTACCTGCAGGACTACGCATGTTCCCAGCTGGGGGAACGGAGTGTTATGTCCGTGGAACTGGTGGGGGTTCCCAACCAGGTCCGCTGTTTGAGCGGGAGCACCAGCCGCTCCCATTGGTTGGCTCCGTTTGACAGTCGGCTATATAAGCCGGCTGTCGGGCAGAGCCAGCCCGTTGTCGCCTACTAGTCTGCTAGTTAGCAAGCAGACGCGACAACCCTTTATTCCCCACAATAAAGCCTTGTTAGTTGTACTCTCTGGTCTCATGCCTCTTCCTTACCATTGCTCCACAACAACCTATTTTTATGCAATGGCAGAAAAATATATGTAGATTTGTATGGCACGGGAAAAGGTTATATATAAAGTCCTGCAAGATGCAAAAGAACATGGAGGATTGGAACTGACTGATTTAAAATTGTAGTATGTAGTGGCTATTTATTTGGGATGAATGAATGGATGCTGCAGAAGAATGAAAGCATTTTACAACTAGAGCATGATCTAAGATTTGGTGGCATGCTTTTCAGTGGGGAAGTAAGGTTAATGGAAATTTCATAAACTATTATGTAAGAAGTGCCATACTGAGAATATTTATTTTTGTTTATTTGCCACCTTTATTGTTTTTATAAATAACTTAAGACAACATACCTAAAACTTATATTAGTATTTTACCTAATAAATATAATTATATGCAATATAGATATAATAAATATACTGTAATACTAGTAGTAATATCAATTCCTAAACCTAGACTGTGCTCAAAATGCTTTTATGAGTCTCAGCATAAAAGCATTTTATAAGAAAGAAATAGCAGGCAAAGAGATATGGTTAACCTATTGAGAATTATTATAATAAGAACATAGAGAATGTAAAATAAAATCAAGAAACAATTGTCTGCAGAGAGATATAGTTTCAATAGTTTTGTATACTCACAGTTAAGAGAAAAATTAAAAGTGGATAACTAGACATTTGGAATTGAGTAATAGAAAGAGAATTTGGAGTTGTTATTGCTACACTGAACTGAGTTTAAAATAATCCAGGCTGTTTTCAATTTCCTCCTTTTTCTCTCATGTGTCTATTCCCTACACTGCCTTGCACTTGTTCCCAGTTACAGCCAGGCACCACCACAGAATCTTAATTTGAGCCTTTGGGGCACTGAAATATGCTACTCATCCACTATCACAGGGGTATCAAACTGGTGGCCTGCAGGCCAGGTGTGTCAAATACAGGCCATGCCAACTCGCAAAAGCAAAAAAGTCACAATATGTCAGATGACACAATTGAGTCTGACACCCATGCACTATTGTATTGTGGAGGAAGTATATTTTATAACAGCTACATGATGAGTTCCCTTTCATATTTTATCTCTTGCTGCCCTTGGATAGCAAATTCACATATTTGCCTCTGTAAATATGAATACTTTTATTAATTAAATTAATTAATAATTAATTAATTAACTCCTTAATTTCCATTCCATGCATTGTTTTTAAGTGTAATATAAGTTATTGGTGGTGGTTATAGTAATCCTCTGTGGTACCTCCAGTATGGAAATTTGCAAACTGCAGGTTGGAAGGCTGGGGATTAATTGGCAACCTTTATCTTCAGTCAAAAAGCAGATGTGAATAGGCAAGTGCTTTCTTCCCAGTGCAGAAGCTCACTGGAAGAAAATAACTGCATTTCAAGGGACTGCAAAACAGCTGGAGAATTTGGCTGCCTATAGCGAGCAAGTGGTTATGTGAGAGTAACAGGGTACTTTATAGTTCAGAACAACAAATCAAACTAAATGCAAAGGGATTCTTCAGTGATTTTGTCTATTGCAAATAATTGCATAATAAAATATGAAAATAGGAATCAATCTTAATTGGAGATTAGTAAATAAAGGAGATTCTTTAGTAGAATGAATATTTTGATTCTTGCTGCAAACAAATAGGGTTAAGGTTTTGTGGAGAATATGTTTCCAAATGCAGGGATGTATTCAACATAACTTTGGGAGGTAGAAGTGCATTTGTATGAGCCATGAGTGCCCTTTTCATCCCCAAACACAATGGGGAACTCTTCTTAGTAATTATCAGAAACCAGCTTTACAATACGTTATATCAAAAACCGTCTCCATTCAAAACTATTAAAAACTGTTGTGCTACAAAAAGGCATGCCACAGAATAGAATAGAATAGAATAGAATAGAATAGAATAGAATAGAATAGAATAGAATAGAATAGAATAGAATAGAATAGAATAGAATTCTTTATTGGCCAAGTGTGATTGAAAACACAAGGAATTTGTCTTGGTGCAAATACTCTCTGTATACATAAAATAAAAGATACATTCGTCAAGAGTCAAGAACCATAGGTACAACACTTAACGATAGTCATAGGGTACAATAAGCAATCAAATTATACTAGGAAACAGTCAATATAAATCTTAAAGATACAAGCAACAAAGTTACAGTCATACAATCACAAGTGGGAGAGGATGGATGATAAGGAGTGATGAGAAGATTAACAATAATAGAAGTGCAGACTTTGTAATAGTTGAACAGTGTTGACGGAACTATTTGTTTAGCAGAGCAATGGCTTTCAGGGGAAAACTGTCCTTGTGTCTAATTGTTCTGGTGTACAGTGCTCTATAGCGTCGTTTTGAGAGTAGGAGTTGAAACAGTTTATGTCCGGGATGTGAGGGGTAAATATTTTCACAGCCCTCTTTTTGACTCGTGCAGTATACAAGTCCTCAATTGAAGGCAGGTTGGTAGTAACTGGTTTTTTTTTTTTTTTTTTTTGCAGTCCTGATTATCCTCTGAAGTCTGTATCTGTCCTGTTGTAGAACCAAACCAGACAGTTATAGAGGTGCAGATGATAGACTCAGTAATTCCTCTGTAAAACAAAACACTTAAAACAAGAGGGCATAATGCCACTTAAAACAAAGACAATTCACCAACCCATGCTCAGTTCTAAGATGCAAGGTGTAACCCAATTCATTTTGCAAGTTTGCCCATTTCCTATAGACTTCACATCTGATTCCCTCCATCCTGGCCATTAAAATAGCATACAATTCATGGAGTATTAAGTAAGGAAATCACCCCTACATGTGTCAATCTCCTCAGGCCAAGAATCAGTTGTCAGGATTCCAGTAGTTGCCCTAATTAAATCCCACGACTGCTTCCAAACTCCAAGAACCCCTGAATTCCTGTTTTGGGGGCTGTGAGCAGGATTTGACATCAGCAATACATCTCTATGTCTTGACCTCACTCAGTTCAATGAGATTGAAATTTCTGAGACACATTATATGGTAAGGCTGAGTAAGAACACTACTGAAATAGAAGTACACTGAAATTTTGATTCTCTTCTAACCATCTCTACTGCCCACTCACTCACACACATGCATATGTGTGGTTTAGAGAGTATATTAATGCCTCCCCAGTAGTTCCCTTTATCCAGCCTTAGGACTGTCCCAAATAAATCCAGCCACAATTAGTTCAAGATTAGCCCACAAGGCAATGGCCAATAGTCCATAAAACAATGGAAAGTCACTCCAACAAATAAGTTCACCAAGCAAACTTAAATCCACCAGGCAAAACTGAAATATACCCCAAGAGCTCACTCGGTCAGAGAAGTTCAGAGTCTCCAAGGCACAAAGTCAAGCAAGAAGTATGAAGAACAAACACACAATCAGAAACCCAAAACATTGTTCCCAGCAACTCCTCTCTCTGCCTACTGTGGTAAATAGCTTTCCAGTGCAATAGCTTTCAAGATAGGCAGGGCCATTTCCCAAATAATCTGGCAGATCTCCGTTGCTGTTGCATTTTCTCTGCCCTGCATGATCACAGAAGGCAGATTCTCCTCTTCTTAACTGACCATTCATCCCTGCAAGCTGTCCCCAGCTGAAGCCTTCCTGCAGATCTCCTTCAACCAGCCATCATCAATTAATTCAGTTCCTGATGTGCCAGGAATGAGCTCATCCTCCTTTAACCTGACCTCCAAGGAAGAATCTGAGGAGTCTTCCAAGAGAGATATCACACCATCTGAGAGTGCAGCTCCTTCTATATCTATGGTAGTTTAAACTTGTTGGTTTCCTTATGCCCCCATCTTTCCATCTTTCAAAGGACTCTGCTTTGCACTTCTAATTCCCAGAAGCTGAGCAACTGATTGTTGACATGGGTGACATCTCTTTCAGTTTCTCTTTTACAATAGGAAAGTACTTTAAGTCTCCATTGTGTGTGGCTTCATAGGAAACTTCCTTACAGTAATTTATGTTGGAGTGTGCAGTTTTAGATGAGAAGTTTATTCCTCATATCTTCCAAAGCAATTTATGCATTCACATTACAACATATCACATAGTTATCATCCTTCTTGCATATGCATTATGACTTTATGTATTGGCCATATTGTAAAATGGCTTATATTTTTTAAAACATCACTGTGCTCTACAGTGTGAGAGCAGTCAGAATGTTATAGAAGTTATATTAATTCATTACAAATTTATCACTGCCTCAGGCACATTTACATGAACTTTAATTTGCTATTCGTCCTCCCCTAGGTCTAAGAAATGGATACAAGATGTCTTCCTTTTAAAACCACATTGTTAAGACAAATAATTGCAACAAAATGCATTAAATGCCAAAGATGCCTAAGGCATTTTACAAAATATTAGCAAACTAGTGGAGCCTTTTTCAGAAATGTGGGTTCTTTCATAAGAAGTGGTGGTAACTTTGTAGGACAAAAGCCTTTTTTTAAAAAAAAATCTTCTACAACTATAAATAACATGCACTGAATGCCCACATACCAAAAGACTGTGAGGCCTTATTTGTGTCTCTTTTAAACTTTTATCCTCAGAATTTCTAAAAGATGTTCTTTTTCTATCTTAATTTAACATAATTTCCTCTAATTAGACTTCAGCTTAACCTTGATGCTCTCTCTGAACTTGTCAACATTTTTCTCAGCTCAATCACTGAGTTCTTCATTTAACCTATCCTGTTCTCAGTCTTTTATTACCTTACACTTTTAACCTTTTCTTTACTGTTTGACGGCTTCACAGTTTAAATCTTAGACTTCTATTACTTTATTATCCTCTCTCTGTCTTCCTCCTCCTGCCTTTTTTCTTAATGTCACTGTTTCGCTTCTCTTGACTTCTGAGAGCAAGAAGTTCTCAGCTGTCAATAGAATAGCTATTCCTTTCTTCTTGATAATAGCAATAGCACTTAGACTTATATACCGCTTTATAATGCTTTACAGCCCTCTCTAAGCGGTTTACAGAGTCAGCATATTGCCCCCAACAATTTGGGTCCTCATTTTACCCACTTCAGAAGGATGGAAGGCTGAATCAAACTTGAGCCTAGTGGGATTTGAACTGCCAAATTGTAGGCAGCTGGCTGCAGAAGTAGCTTGCAGTACTGCATTCTAACCACTGCGCCACTCTCCCCTGCATGAATACAAGAATTTCTTTTGACCATCCCCTTCTTTCTATCCCAGACTTGTGGATTTCCTTCAGGATCTCTATGTTAAGACTGAACAGCCCTCCCTCAAGAGAGGAAGAGGGATATGACCCCAGCTATCTCCTGTTTACAACACAGTCCTTTCAGCAGTTCTTAACAAGGTTCTATGCCCATTTGCACTATCCAGATGTCGCCAAGGGCACAGATAAATCTTCAAGTGGCCTTAATGACTCTCAGAAACTTAATGACTGTCAGAAAGAGTGCTAATAACCAGATGATTGCAAGGAATATAAATCCTTCCATTCTCCACTATTCAGTCAGAACTGAAGAAGCTTCTTGGATGACAAGTGAAGTGTCTTCAAGGAAAACAAAGAAAGTCAACTGACTTTTTAAAAACTGCCTTTGGGACAGCCATGACCTGGATGACTCAGAATCTTCAAATCTTTCTTTTCAGAATTTTTTCTATGCCTTGAGGTACTTTTCTTCCTTTTCTCTTTTAATTTGTTTCTCTTTTCTTCTCTCTCTCCAGCCACCAAGCAGCAATAATTTAACACTCTCAAAACATACCTTCCAGCTGTTTTTATTTAATACCACCAGTTCCGTCTGAAAAAGCTATGAATCTATTTGTTGTGAGATCTGCACTTCTGATGGCAGATACTTGCAGGTTGAGAGGCAGGCAGGAATGCATTCTCATAGCAGGAATGTACAATATAGTTAAATGGGTACTGAAGAAAAATGCATGAAATTAATTATAAGATGATTTACAGAAGAGCCTGTAAACCTCTCAATCTTTTTTTCTTTATTGTAAAAATTTAACTATCATAACCCAACATTCTTTTTTATTTGGGCTTGCAGTAGGGCCATGTCAACTTAACACCCTTACTAAACAAGATCTCACAATCCTTTTTTTAGCAGCTTTGCCTGCTTTTTTAACCTGTTTGATTCCTAGCTTCATTTTTGCGGATGGAGATATCCTTTTCTTCCTTGTTTTCTCTTATAGTATTGTTTGACCCCCCAAAATATGCTTACTTGTACACCTCAAAAATACAACCCCACCAAATAAAACCCAACAAACAAGCAACCAAGAATTACCCTCTGATAGAATGTCTATTGAGTCCAAAGCCTGATTCCATGCAGAGTTCTTTGGGGAACTTCATGTATCGCATTAGGTTCCCAGAATGGCCTGTTCTCTATTCAAGATACTCATTTTCGGACCAATAATAGCAGAGATGACAAATGTAAGGCATTATGTTGCTTTACTATTGCCAAACCCCAAGACCAGCAATTTCTGCTACTTAGTCCACCTGGAAGGATGGTGGCAGTTGTAAGGTAGTAATATCTAGAGGGTGGGGGGCACGGAGATGACACAAATTATCCAGATCTGCCTTAAGTGTCAATGATGTCAATACACTCTTGTAGCCATGCCATTTCTTTTTAGAATAATTGTATTGTTTTTTAAATTGTCTTTCCCTTTCTTGATATCAGAATTACTAGTACCAATGAGAACCCCTGTTTAACAACTTTCCATTTAACAAACAAAAGGGTTTGGCTTCAGATGGTT